>NC_037533.1:18352736-18358155 GCF_001531365.2 Cynara cardunculus var. scolymus | reverse complement strand
AATTTTAACTTTAAAATATTTATAATATGAAAAAAAATTAATTAATGTATATTTACATTGTTTTTCATGTTTATAAAGTATACCCATATTATAGGGGGCAAATTGCATAAAAAGTAACGTACTTTAACTTGATTCTTATTTTTGGTAACGTATTTTTAGAACTTCTATTTTGGTACATAAAATGTAAAGTTTTAATCATTTAAATACACGGGTAACCGTTGAAGCATTAACCGGTTATTATGTTGATGTGACGAGTAATATAGTACCAACTCAGTATTAGTTGCTGACGTTGTTAATGACATTAATTTTTTTAATCTAACATTAGTTTTCAACCGGTTACCCGGATACTTAAATGTTTAAAACTTTAGATCTTAGATACCAAAATAAAAGTTTTAAAAATACGTTACCCAAAATATGAATCAAGTTATAATACGTTACTTTTTCATATAATCATTTTGTATTTGTGATTGTAAGACAAGGATTGAAAGAATGACTACACTCAAAGACATAAATGCACATGAGGGTAAGTCCACAAAATGGATCTTTGGTTGGCTTTGGCTTTAGGACCCAAGTTTGCCTTTCCCATGTGAAAGAATCTTGAAAAGTAATTAAAAAAAAGTTTAACTGTTTTATTAATCCAGTCTTTTCTGAATCTGATTTTTGGTTTAACCTTTTTCATAGCGTCCTTTGCGATAGGACTAGGGGGACCAAACCATGCTGCATGTTGTGGTCTCAAAACGATAGCAGAGGTCAGTAGGGTAGATGAGATCTAACGTTATGAAGTGTTCTATTTAATGGTATTTAGATGGTCACCAACATTTTTATGTATTATGCAGTTAAAAAGCATAACATATGAATTATTCTTGAATGTCTGTATACCCTTTTTTGAAAAATACGTTTATATACATTAACACATTCAGATATCTTGATTATGTGTTTAAAAAGGAGTACGTATTTAGTTATGGAGCTTTACTTCGAAGACTTCTTAAAGGGTGTCTCTGTATGTGTTTTCAAAGTTATGGTTGCAATTTCAGAAACCAAATAACCAAATGATCAGTTGATGCAAGTTAAGGATAATTAAGTAATTTCACGTATACCTTAAAAACATCAGCTTTGATATGGTAATTCTTTAACTGATTGTTATATCCAGTTACTTCGAACCCAAAAAATTTAAATTTAAAATCAATTTACAACATATTCAAGACGTTAAAAAAAAGTGGGAGAAATATTCCATGCAAATAAGATTCGATAATGTGTCGAAAGGCTTGCCATTGTGACCCGTGTCTTTAACTAAATGAAACATCCATAAAACAACTAAAGGACTTTTGGCCTAGCGATATCGTAGCTTTTGGCCTTCTAAGAGGTCAGGAGTTCAAACATGGCCTGAATTTAAGGTGTTGATTAACGTATATTTGTATCACAACATGAGMATTTTTTTTACCTGTCTTTTTTTAACAAGAAGTATAAATAAAAAATTTACATTGTAAACCAAATATATATCACAATATATAAGATTTTCATCTGATCATCTCGCATTTACACTGTGCGTTAACTAAGAACATCTCTAACAGGTATGCTATATTTTTTTTCTTCTTCCAAATTTAGAAAGATTTTCATTCCCTCTTTTTTTTCTTTTTCTATTTTAAAAATATAACTGGAGCAAAATTTTCTAAAATCCCCAAATTTTCAAAGGGAAAAGTCTAAAAAAACTCAACAATCTTTCTCATTTTGAATAATTTATGTCCATAAAAAACTATTTTTTTGAGTGGAAAAACCATTAAACTTACTCATTTTGAATGGTTAAGTCCTGAACTATTTTTTTGAATGAAAAAACCATTAAACTTTCACATTTTGTATGATTAAGACCCTGAATTTTTTTAAAGAAATAAATAAACTATCAAACTTTTACTAGTCGGTTAATTTAATCTTTTTGGGTTAAAATAATGTAGGTAACCAGTTTCTAAAAGTCCGATGATTTATTTATTAAAAAAAAAATCATGGACTTAATCAATCAAAAAAAGAAAGTTTAATGGGTTTTTTATTCAAAAAAATAATAATTCAAAGACTTGATCATTTAAAATGAGAAAGTTCAACGGTTTTTTCATTCAAAAAAATAGTTTAAGACTAAACCATTCAAAATTGAAAAGTTTGTTGGGTTTTTTCTTTTTTTGAATTTTTCCCAATTTTCTAAAACAGCATAGTTGTTGCAAATATAGATTGCAAAAAATGGCCCCGGGAGGGACTGTTAAGGACCAGTTATAGACTGATGTATAGGGACCAGCTATGCTTTTTTACGAAAATTGGAGGCCTAGCCAAGGACCGGTTATATATAGAGGCGATTTTTTTTTAAATAAGTTTTTTATAAATCATGTATCAAGATTTTCAAGTTTTATTAAGTGTTATAATACTAAATTTCAAAAATCGTAATTATAAAAACATGTATTAACATTTTTTGTATAAATATATGATTTTAAAAATTATTTAAAGTAGGGGTGATAAAAAAAACTCGACCAACCTGATCAACTCAACCCAACACGAAATAAATCAACCCGATGTCTAATCGAGTTTAAGTTCTTCAGTCCACAGGTATTGGATTGATATTGAGTTACTTTTATTTGAACTCAATCCAACGCAATGAATCTGATATCATTTTATTTTTTGGATTTAATACGATTGTTGAATCTCTATTATTATGTACATTAAACAAGTTCAAACTCAACCAGATGAACCCAATATCATTTTATTTTATTTTGAATTTAATATTATTACTATTCATCTCTATATAAACTTATTTGTATATATGTTTAGTAATTGTGAACATATACATATATATATATATGTGTGTGTGTGTGTGTGTGTGTGAAATTGAGAAAATTAATTGCACGTGATTTTAATGTATGTTTCAATAAGATATTGTCCAAAAAAATCTTCAAACAAGATTTTTTATATGTTTAAAATTGATTATTGGGAAAAGAAATTTGGGACCCATTTGGGCCCGTCTCGAGGCTGGGTCTAGACCAGTCGACTAGGCTTTGAACATGGAGAATAGGCCAGGTATTTTTGGTCCTACTCGCACTTGCACCCGCACCGGTTGTAAAAGGAAAATCTCAGGCCAAAACCTATTTGGGCCTGGCCCAACGGACCCATTTTTGCTACATTGGGCCATTGGTGTAAGATAATACCCCAAATTAAAATATAGAGTAAATTACAAATTTCGTCCATGTGACTATCGAAAATTTTGGATTAAGTCCTTTGGACAAAATAATTACATGTATAGTCACCATGGTTCCACTTTGGGTAATATTGTCATTTTCTTTTTTTTTTCTTTAAAAACAAAAAGAAAAACAATGTATAATATATATATATATATATATATATATATCATCTTCACAACTCCTCTTGCCATCTGGTACTTCCCATCGGTCCACACCTTCCCCTAGATCTCGATCTCCGTTGTGGATTTGACGTCATTCCTTATCAACATTCCAATCATGTTCTCCGACAGACCCTCCTTTCTCCAACGATGACCCACAACAACGTCTTCTCGACCACCCACAAAAGCCCTAAAATTCGTTCCATGTGAAAAAAACCATAACCAAACTCTTAAAATACAAAACCCTTATCCAAACTCCAAAAAATCACAGAGAAGTGCGAAGAGTTGATGAATTTGCTAAATTGTCACATTATTATGGAAAGTAAACTATAGGCTTTGTATAGTCATTACACAAACAAAGAACAAGAAATAAAAACCCACCAGTATATGATCTACAATGCGGGTTCTCCTAAAAAAACCTAACTAATAGCAAAAATAAGGATCAAGTGCATAATATCCAATAAGAAGAAAATGGGGCTGGAATAACCTTCGATTTTTGTTGATTTTCAATTGTTTCTCTCAACCAAAGTTTTGACAAACTTCATCTTAATCTTTTCTAGAGGTAGAAGAGTCGATGTCTGACCAAAAGAACCCCATCGATGTTCATCATCTGTTGTGTCCTTCATTGTGTGTCGGAGATATAAAGTGAGTACACTGGAAAAGAACTGGAACGTTTGTAAGCGCACACACAAAGCAGATCTGAAAAAACGATGGAGATTTGAGGTTTTGACCTTGAATTGATGGAGATGGAGTTTGAACAATGGTGATCATTAGGTTTGATGGAGGTTGAGTCTCAAAAGCGGTGGCAATTGGCTTTAATGGAGATATTCTCATAGTGGTGGCCATTGATGTTCTAGTTTTATGGTGATCGATGGTGGAGAGGAAGGATGATGAACAATGAGGGGTTATTGTGGTAGCCAGAAAACTAGAGGTGTTGGACAGATGATGAACAGAAAGATGTGGCCAGAGAGGGGGAAGCCGGTAGTGGCAATTTGGCAGATGCTACCGAAAAGCTAGAGGTGCCCGCAGGAAGGGTCATCGATGCCGGAACGAAAGGGACCAATATAGGGCGATGAATATGTTCTAGATATACTTTTATATAGTGTTAAATATATAACAAGTATAATTCTAAAAAAATATGCAAAAAGACGATATCACCCCTGATTCAATGAAATGTCAGTTAGTGGAGTTAGTGCAAGGGACCTAATCCATAACAAAAGTAAAAACCATGAGAACTATATATGCAATTATTTTGTTTGAGGGACCCAATCTAAAAAAATTAATAACCACGGGGACTAAATTCGTAATTTACTCTAAAATAGATTTAAGTGAAATGTGTTATGTTTAAATGGGCCAAAGATGGCTAGCCCAAATGAATGGGTTTTTAAAAAAGGTCCTACCGGGATTCGAACCCAGGTCGCTGGATTCAAAGTCCAGAGTGCTAACCACTACACCATAGAACCGCTTGTTGGCTTACTTTTTCAGTTAATTTATAAATATAATTTTGATGTTATGGTTTTATAAATAATTATCCCAGCCGCTATGCGAGTTGACTGATCCCAGGACGACCACCTACTTTGCAGATAAACCACAGTCACCACATTTGAATCTCCGTGGTCACAAAAGGATTTTTATTTCTCATTGGATTTGAATCTGGGACCTCCTAGTACTTTTGATCTTTGGATCCAAGCTCAAACCAATCATATATAGGGCTGTAAACGAACCGAACGTTCAGTGAACCGTTTGTGTACCGTTCGGCGGGAAGTTCATTTATTTAATAAATGAACGAATATGAACAAATTTTTTTGTTCGTTTAGTTAAACGAACGAACATGAACAAGAGTCTCGTTCGTTCATTTATGTTCGTGAACGTTTGTTCATTTACCGTTCGTTTATATTCGTTCGTTTATGTTCGTTTATTTATTAAATTTAATATATAATCTTTTATTTATTTACTTTGAATTCAAATAATATTTATTTATGTTCGTTTAGCTCGTTCGTTTATGTTCGTTTAGCCCGTTCGTTCGTTTACGTTCGTTTAGCATGT
>NC_037533.1:18345919-18351946 GCF_001531365.2 Cynara cardunculus var. scolymus | reverse complement strand
ATATTGATTGCTTAATTATAATATTTATTTCTTGGAAAAAAATTAATAATATTATTAGTAAAAAATAATATTAGGGGCATATTTGAAAAAAATAAGAAAAAACTCATAAAGCTTATTAAAACACTACTTAAATTAATGTTTTAATAAGATATCTTTTCAGCTAGTTTTCATCTATCCAAACGAGACTTTTGCAGTAAGCTTAAAAAATAAGCTGGTTTATGTAATTATGTTTGCCAAACATGACCAAGAGACTCTTTACCATTAATTTTACTGGGTCATTTTGCTAACCATAATCTTACATAGTAACCGAGGATGGTGACTTTATCAGGCAAGAGACGCTTATACAGTGGCGGATTCAAGATTTTTGTCTAATGGGGTCACATTTAAGGTAGACTAAAGGCCCCCAAAGTTGTCCGATGTGTTTTTAACCTAATTACAACGTTTCAAGGGATTTTTAAAGTTTTTTGGTTAATTTCGAAGATTTTTTTAGTGTTCTTGTCGATTTCGAATAACTTTTTTGGTTTTTTTTTATTGATTTCAATTTTTATAAATTTATTTTGATTCGTGTAGTTCAAAAGTTAAATCGTAGCCCAATCAAGTCTGGAATGCTCCGTTTAGCCCATTATTCGGTTTTTGAACAAATTTACCTTTTCAGGTCTAAACGAGCAGTCGAAAAACACGTTGGATCACACCAGCAATCCATCAACAAATTCAAGACGTGTTTAACAACATGCTCTGAGTTGTCGCCTAATGATCATTTTGTCTACTTGTGCATGCTTAAACATGTTATTTATACATAACGGGACGTTGTTTTATAGACCATCAAACAAAACCGTAACCTTTTTTTGGTTCGTTTCAAGATATCTATTAAGCACAGTCTGTGACAAAAAATTCGTTCGTCAAGCTGTTATTTCATTTCATGGGCCCCATTTATGTTTAAATAAACTTTATAAGATTAATCATCAACCATGTATCTTTAAAAAATATTATCAAATGAAACATCAGTTCAAAAGTTAACACAAAGAGAAAAACACATTTTTCAACAGATACGAGATATCTTCAACTTCCCACCATGATCATGATTGAAAATGGTTCTTATTGCTGCCTTTTTGAATTATTGTACTTGAATTCGTTGTTTTTAAGAATACTGGAACAAAAACATTGTTGTTTACAAAAACGAAGGTTTAGCAAGTTATAGAAACACATATATAAAAAGCAGTATCGTAGAAGATATCGTTTGATTCATTGTTCAACGAACATCCCTAATTATAACGGGGATAAGGAACACACAGATGGGCCTAATTTATGAGATTATTCTCGATCATAGCTCCTTAAAGACCATTTTCAAGCCCAATTAGCCCTAACAATCTCATTTAAATCTGTAATTTTTATTTTAGATTTCGTTAATGCTGGAACTGGTCTAGGCATGAGTAAGACCTGTTTGTCGACATATACAGTTTTTCGAACAATTAGATTAGTTGATAAATTACAGCTGACTTCTTATATTAAAATACCTTGTAACCAGTTATATGCATATTATATATTATACGTAGGATATCTTACGAGATGAAAAGGGGGACAAATTGATGAATATCAGACCAATCGAACGTTTGTTCATATCGAAATGATAACTAGCTTTCAGTTTCTGATTACGTCTTATGACGAAAAAAGTTATATGTGAATAATTTAAACTGAAAAACAAAACAAAAAACTCTTGATTCACATGTGAATAATAAAGTTGATGCAAAATTTCAATACGAAAGAGTTGTGAATATTTAAAAGGCATACCACTTTATGATCACATCCTTTGATTTTTTTTGAAGTGCATACCTACAAGGTGCTATAAAGTTCCATATGATTTATATATTTATTTTATATATAAAAAATTAAAATAATACATACAAAATAAATAACTAACATGTATTGTACGAATAAATAGAATCAATATTCATCGATCAGTATAAAAAAGGATTTAACTCCCTCGGTGATCAGAAATGATCTAGAGTTATCGCAGGTGAACCTTCATGGCCACAAAGGTTTTGGTAGCGTCTAGATTCGAACCCAGGGTAGATAAGATTTTCCATTACATCCCCCTGAGTCTTAACCAGTGTGCCACAACCGTCTTTGTTTTTTATTAACCTAGATATCCAACCCGCTATGCGAGCCGACTAATCCCAGGGCGACCAACTGCTTTGCAGATAGCCAGAGTCACCGCATTTGAACCTCCGTGGCCACAAGAAGATTTTTATCCTTCTTGGATTTGAACATGAGACCTCCAGGTACTTTTGACATTTGGAGCCAAACTCAAACCAATCAGGCACCACCCTTGTGGTTCACAACCGTCTATTTTGCCATCTATAACGATGGTTATTTGGCTCATGATCTATACTAACACATATTTGTTTTCAGTGTACAGTACGATGTAGCTCACAAATACATAACTTAAAGGAATGGACAGCCGTAATCCAACTCATCTATCTGGTTCTCGATGTGTTGACCATTTATTGTATGATGTATATACCATATTCACAGCTCATTCGACAATAAAAGACTCCCGTAATCATATATATGTTCGTTAAACATCGCTTTCTTATAATTGTCAAAAGAAAAGTTCGAGTTTTTATAAAAGAACTGACGGAACCGCTACCTACAAGTTTTATAAAATGATTTTTAATAAATTTATCGATTAATTTTCATCTATTTATCAATTATTTGTCCCTTAAAAATTCTTTATATTAGTTTATACGTCTAAAAATACAGTATTTCGTTTCATGTATATTTTTATATAAAAAAATATGATTTCACGACAAGATAAATAATATATCTGATAAATCAAATTGAGTACATTATAAAACCGTTAGCAATCTTGTCGATGTTCTTTTTAATTATTCAGATTCAACAAGTCCTCTTACAGAAAGTATTATATTTAGAAAAATCAAAATTTGAAAAGACAGCACAACAAAATTGGGTTTATGGAACCATAAAATGTTTCAAGTGTCATAACATAGTTTTTTTTATGACCAAATATTAAAGTATCGTATCTAAAAGTGTTACAATAAGTTTAGATGACACTTTTGAGTATCGTAACAAAAAAAATTGGGTTTTTAAAATAAAGTATCGTATTAATTATTTCATATGACATTTTTGATAAGTGTCCTATAAAACCATTTATTTATAGAACATTTGTTCTAATAACGTTATATAAAATAGTTAATACAACACTTTATCTTAAAATGTCTTAAAATACTTATTATGATATAAAAAACGTTCTATAATCTTATTGTAATACTTTTAGATAAAAACATTTATTTTTCAGTCTAATATTACATTTTTCTTATGATGGAAAAAGATAAAGAAAAGGTTATCCAAAGGATCTTTAACAATTATTGGGAAATCATTGTCAAGTAACACCCATGTCAAGACAACAAATAAAGGTTAATTTTTTTACAATATATTTTTATATAATTACTCTTTTTAAATAAAATAAAATAATATTAAATATTATATATTATTTATTATGGGTAGAGTTTGCAAGCAATCAAAGTTTACTTCATATTTTCCAAAGCCAAACACATATACATACTTATTAAAATTATCTATCTATATCTATATTATATTAGAACGGTACTTACACGATACAGCGAGATACATCTCGATTTAATATATTTTTTTTTATTTTTGTTTCGGTCGATGTTATAATACAGTTTTATGTAGTTTTGAGAAAACAATAATGTTTTTATTTTTGAATAAATATAAATATGAAGATATCATATTTTTTTTTTAAATATTAGTACCACACTAACTATTTAAATTTTCTCCTTTTTTATATATTTCTTTAATTTATTTATTTTTAATTTTTGGTTTAATAATATAATTTTTTTATAAAGATAATAATTAGGTATTCTGTTATAACACAATGATTATCCTAATTATATTTTAGATTTTTTATGTTTAAAACGAAATGTTTATCCAGTATTTGATTATGTTTATCCGCAGTTAGTTATACGAATTCAAGCATTAAACTTTAATAAGTTATATTTGCACATTATTTACTTGTAATATTGAATTTTAAGTAATATGCATCAATAAACAGTATTTTATGTATAAAAATTGGTTTAAAAGTTTTTGTCAAATGCTTTATAATATAGTACATATTATAAAACATTTGACAAGAACTCTTAAAAAACATTTTTTATGTATGAAGTACTATTTAATAATGCATATTACTTAAAATTGAAGATTACAAGTAATTTTGCGTAAGTACAACTTCTTAAATCTCTATTTTTAAATTCATGTAACTAATTGCAGAAAAACATAGACAAATACATGATAAATATCCATTTTAAATATAAAAAATCTAAAATATAATTAAGATAATTAAGATAATCATTGAGTTATAACATAATGTTCAATTATTATCTTTATAGAAAATTATATTATTAAACCAAAAATAAATTATTTGTTATTAAATGTAAATTAAATTATAATAAAAAATTTGAATTAAAGAAGTTACACAAAAAAACGAGAACTATTAAATAATTAATTTGATATTAATATCGATTTTTTTTAAAATTTTTATTCCATTTTCAAATTTATATTTATTCAAAGATAAAAATATTACCACTTTCACAAAACCACATAAAATCGTATTATATCGATAAAGACAAGTAATAAAAACTAAACATTGAAATGAAGATTTATCATTTATATTACCATTTTTAGTTTCAAAATATATACGGTGACACTCAACGTTATAAGTAAAAACTAAATAATTAAAAATTAATAAAAAGAAAATACGAATGTAACATATGAGTTATCGAATCTCCTGAAGAAAAGGTGGCCGACCACCAATCTCCTAAAGAGAAAATAGTTCATCCTACGTGGCATATAAAACCATCCCATTGGATATCATTATACCTCAGTGATCAAAAAGACATGATATAACGCAAGACGTGTCTCTGTTGTTACGATATGACCTATAATGTTTCTGTAAGGCGTGACTCATGTCATGGGGCCTTGAAGCGTGCCACAGCGCGCAACAACGCGCATTTTTTGTAAGACATTTTAATACGACGTTGTTTGAAAAAAGTGTTCTATAAGCACAAATTTCCTATAAAAAATGGTTTATAGGACACTTTTGATAAAATAGCTAATAAAATATTTTATATTAAAAGCGTACTAATTTTTTTTGTTAAGACGCCTAAAAACATCCTATATACCTATTTAACATTTTTAGATAAAAACTTTATAGTTTGATAAAAAAAATCTTATCCGATAAAAGACATAGCAATGATCGAGAATCTTACAAGATAAGTGAAAAAGAAGACATCAAAGTCGTTCTTTAACATGTTAAATGTGATTTTGAACAGGGTCTGTAAAATATGTATTGATTATAGATTTATGTTGTTTGATTATATTAATTACATTATTGTTATTTAATTTTAATAAAAAAAATAAATATGAAAAAAATAATATAATTAATATAAATGTGAGAAAATAAAAAATATAAAAAAACCCGTGAAAAATGTGATCGTGTGCTTTAATTATTTGGGCTTATCCACTGTTTTGCTATTTTATTATATTAATTAAAGAACAAATTATATATCAGAAAACATATATTTTATTCAATTATTATGTTAGAAAACATACATTTCAAAATATATTTTTAATGATTTATTTATTTTATATTATAAAACATTTGACAAAAACTCTTAAAAATCATTTTTTATTAATGCATATTACTTAAAATATAAGATTACAAGTAAATTGTGCGTAAATACAACTTATTAAAGCTCCATTTGAATTCGTATAAGTAACTGTTGGGTCACCTATTGATTTGGTAATGACCCACTGATCTGTTCCTCTACCTTGGCAACACTTAGTAGTTATTGGTTCTTTGTAAGTTGGTGTCTTGGTACATAGTTAAAGCCATTGGCAAAATCGAAGACTAGCCGATGTGAAGACAGAAGGTCACCGATGCGGTGTTGTGGATCAACTGTCTAATATACACACCAAGACTCCGAAGTA
>NC_037533.1:18344229-18345819 GCF_001531365.2 Cynara cardunculus var. scolymus | reverse complement strand
ATCAGTGGGTCATCACCAAATCAATAGGTGACCCAACAATACTGAATGCATAAAGTAATAGTACTTAATGCATTATGAGTTGTTTTTAAAACTTTTAAGACTTTGTGCATTAAAAATTGTTTTCAAGACTTTTGATAAATCTGGTTTATAAAGCAGTATAGATTAAGACACTGTAATTTGAAAAACTAACCATTATAACAATGGTTAATATCTTCTCTTTTGAACCGGTTAACCCCTTAACTTTTTGTTTATATGACTTAAATAAGGTGATATGGATGACACATCATTCTGATTATTTTGTATAAATAAATAAATAACTCTTTCAAAAAACAAAACAAAAATCCTCATGCTTGGAATCCCGTGTGGATCAAATAAATAATGATTCATCTTAAAGATGCACCGGTCCGCAACATTATGGACCGCCACTATGTGGAATCCCGTGTGAATCAGCAAGGACCACATTGCAAGACTAAGTACTCTTGGGTGACTGATAGCGAATTAGTAGCGTAAGGAAAGGACAAAAAGAACCCCTATCAGGGAATAAAATAGAACAAGAAACCGTAAACTCACAAGCAATGGGAGTCAGGTGGATTGAACTTCTTACCGGTGATAACACAACTTTTTATCGTCCGAACTGATAGAGAAAATAACCGGACGATCATAGTTTTCTATGCTTTTGTGTATATTTTACTAAGGTCACGGTTCCAAGCCAAGCGAGCGTTTAATTTAAAAGGGGGATATAACGAAACCGGTAGACGCTAAGGACTTAATTGGATTAAGACTAAGGGGTTGTTTATCCAAACAGTTACCGGTAAAATTCTACAATATCAATTACCTTATTGGGTAAACTTTTAGTCCATAAAAAAACATTGTATGCAACAATCTACTCGGTAAGTGTTAACAGGGTAAGAGTCGTAACCCTTACACTTACTGGGTAAGACTTTTGGTCATAGCCATTGCTCTTATCAGGTAAGATTCTCGGTATTTACCATGTTAATCAGATAAGGTTACGAAACAAATTAAAACTATCCTATTTTTATAATGTATTTTAAAAACTACCCTATTTTTATAAATAAATAAAAAAACTCAGTATTTGGCAACCTTGCTACTGGGGGTGTTTGAAATTGTTTATTTGAAACAACTTATGATTTTCTACAAAATTACTTATCAACTTATTATAAGTTAGAACGGCTTAAGTTTTTCAAAAACTTCTTATTACCGGTTTGACACCGGTATAAGCTCTTTATCCAAACACTTAAAAGTGCTTATTACCGTTGTCACATCGGAATAAGTCAATAAGTTATTTTTATAAACAATCCTAAACACCCCCAAGATTAGTTCATAGCAAAACCAAAAGAAACTACTTCGATCATCAACGACGGATCAACAATAAAAGAGATCTTTAACAACGGATCGGTAAGGGATTTTTTCCTCGCTGATACCCTTATTTTTGTAGTGAGAAATTGAGAATAACAACATTTTACAAGATCATTCCATTTCCTTTTTATTACCAAACAAAATATAAAATATTTAACACATAAAATCATAAATACAAGACAAGAGAGACACATGATATATATATATATATAT
>NC_037533.1:18307727-18343069 GCF_001531365.2 Cynara cardunculus var. scolymus | reverse complement strand
ATATAATAATAAATTATATATAATTAATTAGTAATAATACGAATAATTGATTAAGTATATATATAATACCTGCTGAGGTTTAAGCATGAATGCATCAAAATCTGCTCCAACTTCATGCAAAATGGGATTTACAGAAGCAAGCTTCGAAGAAAGAAACTGAAAAAAAAATGATTAAATTAATCTGTTATTATTTAATTTTAAGATAAATTATATAATAATAATATTATAAATAAATAAATTAAAAGATTATTTTTTTATTAACCTGGATATCCAACCCGTTATGCGAACCGACTGATCCCAGGACGACACGTGGTGGTAGTGCAGAATCACCGTATTTGGACCTCCGTGGTCATAAGGAGATTTTTATTCCTCCTTGGATTTGATTGAACTTGGGACATCCATACACTTTAGACCTTTGGAGACCAAGTTCAAAACAATCAGACACCACCGTTATGGTTAATTTAAAAGATTATTTAACACTAACCACAAGGGTGGTGTCTGATTGGTTTGAGCTTGGCTCCAAAGGTCTAAAGTGTCTGGAGGTCTCAGGTTCAAATCCAAGAAGGAACAAAAATCCCCTTGTGGCCACGGAGTTCAAATGCGGTGACTCCGAGCTAGCAGGTGGTTGCCCTGAGATTAGTCGGCTCGCATAACGGGTTGGATATCCAAATTAATAAAAAAAAAGATTATTTAACACTAACCTCAATTTCATTTTGTAGACATTGGACATAATGAATTACTTCATCCAACATAAGAGCCTTTCCTGTTATCTGTTTACAAATGCATGCACATATAAATAAATAAATAAATAAATATATATATATATATATATATATATATATATATAAGGGTTGGGTTCACGTAAAACCAAGGGTTTTTGGTGAGACCCGTAAGACCAATTTATGTTCATTAATCAACTTTATAAGCTAATAATCTTATAGTATAAAGTTGCACGGTGACAATTTTGTGATTACTGAGAAGTCTCATGACAATTCTGTGATTATGAATGTTCAGATTGTAGATATAATCCAAAGATTGAGAATTGGTCTTACGGGTCTCACGAAAAACCTTTGGTCTCATATGATACCAAGTTTATATATATATATATATATATATATATCAAATAAATATGATTTATATATACCCATTTCCAAATTTAAATTCAATAATAATTTAATTAAATTTAGAAAACAATTTCAAAAATTAATGAATTTACCTTATCACACCCTGGAACAATGGCTTGCAAGGCTTTCATCTTCTCACTTATCTTCTCTCTCCTCACCTAAAACATATCATATATATATACATTTTGATCAATTAATACAAGAAAAAGTACATAAATTAATACATGTCGAGGTGAACGAAAACGACACCCTAAAAAAACAAAAACGATACCCACGAAAAGAAAATCAAGAAAACGGTTCAAACATTTTTTTGGAAAGAAGACGACACCTCTTGTAACCATATATTTTGGAACAAAATGTTTGTATATATACATACATACATACATACATATATATAGAGAGAGAGAAAAAAAAAGAGTTGAAACATGAACACATTCATTTTACAAGAACATCCTTTTATTATAGACAATCACATGTGATACTATTATTTCATCATATATATATATATATATATATATATATTTATCCTCATATTCTACTTGATATATGGAACTAAAAAATTCAAACAAGATATATAGAGGGAAGAAGGGTATAAATGGAATATCTAATAGAAAAAATAAAGAAAATATAGTACCCTTTCAGCAAGACTATGGCTATCAGTAGCTTCACCTCTCCTTGCTCTAACATGAATATACCCAATTTGCCCTTCTTCTTTACAATCTCTCATTTTCTTCTTCTTGTTTTCTTCATCATTATTGCTTCTCTTTTCCTTCCTCCTTCTCCTACAAGTCTTTGTTTCCTATAAAACCAAATAAATTCAATTAATTTTAATTAAAAAATAAATACAATTTAATTCGTGTAATTCATTAAACAACGTCGCGACTCAAACTCAAGAACTTTACGTTATCATAATCTGGTACCAAGTACTTAGACCGTTTGGTAGACTGCCAGATCAACTTAAAACCATGATGGAAGTTATTAGCAGCTCACACAACTTGTAGCTTATAAAGAGCTCATAAACCTAATTTTCAAAAGGAATTGACCGAACGAAGTTAAAAGTTAATTACATCGGATTGATGATAATTGAAGGAAGAAGAGTTGGTTGTGAGCATATTCTCCCTTTCAGCGTTGTGGTGATCATGAACCGCCATTGATATCGAAGAATTCAAGCATTGGAACTTGTTGTCAATGGAAGCTTGATTGCTACGACCACTCATCACTTCGGTGGCGATAGGTTGATCATCGGAAAAACCGGTGGTGGTGGTGGGTTTTGGGAAAGAAAGAGAAGGATGGCGGTGGCGGTGGTGGTGGAATGAGGGGGCATCCATTGGTGGTTTTGTGATTGATAAAGATGAGATTTTTAAGAAAGAAAATGTGGGTCGAGGGAATGTGTGGAAATTGAGGTATTTATAAGCATGACAACACATGGGTTTAATTGGGTCCAACGGTTTATAAAGTGTTTTCATAAAGCTAGAATGTGTTTTTTTATAATGGACAATAACTAAATTATTAGTTATTTTGAGAGCAAATTGCATGAAAAAGTAATGTATTTTAACTTGATTTTTATTTTGTGTAACGTATTTTTAAAACTTTCATTTTGGTACCTAAGATGTAAAGTTTTAAACATTTAAGTACCTGGGTAACTGGTTGATGCATTAACCGATTACTATGTTGATGTGGCGAGTGATAGGATGAAATTGGGTTGAATAGCAAATAATACTGAGTTGGATATCACATCACTCGTCACATCAACATGGTGACCGGTTACCCGGGTATTTAAATGTTTAAAACTTTACATCTTAGGTATAAAAATGGAAGTTTTGAAGGTATGTTATCCAAAATAGAATCAAATTAAAGTATGTTACTTTTTCATGCAATTTACTCTTATTTTTATCTTAAATTTTTTCTGTTTTTTATAAGTTATAGTGAAATAGTCAGTAAACCGTAAAAAGTATACAATTATTGCAAGTCACTATTCGATATTTTTTTTATCATACACAAATTAACGAATACAATCATATATGGTATATTGAATATAAAGGGTTTAATCATTTGAAAACTCTATAATTCATGAGATCTATACGATTCATTCTAAGAGGTTATTTGTTTACCTCTTAATAGTTCCATTAAAAGGTAGCATCTGAATCGTTATGAAATCTTTTAAGATTGTTTTCATTGTGTTGACAATATGTTTGTCTTATGTGCATATTTAATTGTGCATGTATGTTACAAGAAAGATTAAAGAAGAGAGAGATATTTATGGAATTTCAAAATTTTCTTAAAAAATGCAGTAATTATCTTCAATTAATTACTTAAGGGCTGTTTGGCAATTGCTGAATGATTTGGTGTAGAATGATTAAGTGGTTGGAATAATTGTATAGTGCAAAATAAAATATAATTGTTTGGTAATTGTTTACAATGAAATTATGGCACTGGATGGTTAAGAGAGACCTAGAATGCAAAATCATTCAGAGGGTTTTAGAAACTATTAAGCGGCAGACTTTTTTTTGTCAAACAAGATTCATCTCTTAACGATTCAGATGCTGTTTTTTTAATGAAACTATTAAAAGGTAAACAAATAACCCCTTAGAATGAATCTTATGTGTTTACAATATATTCATAAATAATAGGTATAGATTCAGTTTTGTTGTTTTAGTTGGTGTTCACAATATGTTCACAAGCTATACCACATCTCGTAGATTGAAAGCGTGTTCACAAATTATGGTATCAGTTCGAAAACGTTCAAAATAATGCACATTTAATTTTTTGTATGCGAGTTTTACGACGAGAGGAAATAAAATAAAGCGGAAACGAGAGAGGAGAGAGAGTTTTTTAAATTATATTTTATTTTATTTTATAATTAATTTTTTATAGTCTAAATTGGATATTACAGACCTTAAGAATTAAGAAGTTATTGAAAAAAGCCCCTTTATATTAAAACGTCAGATTGTGATCTTTCCGTCAAGATTCTTATTCGGTTTTATCGTCTCTTCCATGAGAGCTTCGTAACGAAACTTAAGGCCGTTTACTGAACACTTTAACTTGGTAAGCACTTATCGGTTCAATTACCTTACTGAGTGAACATAACAAAGATCAAGAATCTTTCCCGGTAAAGGGAAGACAAAGATCGAGAGTCTTACCCTGTAAGCACTTACCGGATTATAAACGTTTACCATCAATCTATTTTGATGGCCCGAATGTTACCCTATAAGGTAAATAAAAGTGGTGACACTTAACGGTAAGCTTTTACCTGCTAAGTGTTTTGTAAACTGCTCTTTTAGATTGTTCAAAATAGATATAGGATAGAATGAGAAATCAAGTTATGAAGTAGTGTGTGTGTGTCTATATATATATATAGGGGAGCGTTCAAATAAAAACCACTCAATTTATAAAAACCGTGAAAACCTCATTCAACCAATCATAATTTTTCATTTTGTTCATTTTTTTGTAATTTTGAGAGGTTGATTAACCATTTTTATTGTAGAGGGTGTTAATCATGGATATTATCATCTTCATTATTTTAATTTTAGATAAATACATGAAACAATTTCATTAAAATTTCATTAAATATTATATGAAACAATTTCATAACCATATATGAAACAAATCATCAAAAAAATGTATTATATGAAACAATTTCACAAGATTAAACATTTCTTGAAATTTTTTTATAAGATTAAACAATGAAATCGACGTATGAAGATGGTTTGTACGGTTTTTACAAATGAGGGTGGTTTTTATTTGAACGCTCCTCTATATATATATATATATATATGTGTGTGTGTGTGTGTGTGTGTGTGTGTGTGTGTGTGTGTGTACATGTATATGTACACACGCACACACGCGTACGTGTGTGCATCTGTGTAGGGTTTAGGGTACGCGCACTAAATGGCAAAGGCATCGACCATTTCTATTATTTTCTGTTGAAGTTTTGGCTACCTCCGTTATCTTTTACCAACAAACTTTTGGTTCATTGAATGTAATTCGGTAGAATTGAAATTTCACGACGTTAATGGAATACAATCATAACGTTTGTTTGGCGGAAATTGAAATGAAATTGGTCAAAAGTAATTTGAATTTGCATGTTTTGTCGAGGAGTATCCGAATTGGAATGAAAATAATAATAAATGACCATAATACCCTTTACGACATTTTTCATACTTGTTTTATTTTTCAAGATAAAAACGTAATTCTCTTTTGGAACTTCATATACTTCTCTCTTTACATTTTATTCGTTCTTTAAATTTTACTTTTGTATTTTATCTTTTTTAGGGGGTGTTTGGGATTGCTTATTTAAAACAACTTATGTTTTTTTTTTTGTAAAAGTGTTTATTAACTTATGTGGTATCAAACCAGAGTTTTATAAAAAGTATTTGGATTAGCTTATAGCGGTACCAAAAAGTAATAAACTGATAAGTTGTTTTTTAATGTTTGGCAAATTTTGCTTATATATATAAAATGACCAAAAATGACAGTCTTCCATATTATTGACTTATGAGAGTGTTTGAGATTGCTTATTAATTTATTTATTTTTTAACATGTAAAAATTTATTTTTCATCATTTATAATAATATCTTTGACAAAAATTTATATCAATAATATTAATAATTAACAAACATTAATAAAATAAAATTAAAATGGTAAACTGGTAATAAGAAGTTTTTCATAAGTCAGGAAGGATTAACTTATCAAAAACTGTTTATTACCGGTTTGACACCGGTATAAACAGTTTTATTTTTCCTCATCCAAACATTAACATTTAACTTATCACCGGTGCCAGACTGAAGTAAGTCAAAAATCATCTAGAATAAGCAATCCCAAACACCCCCTTAAACTTTCAGTTTATTGTTCTCAAGATGTTATTTTTTTACATGTTCTCTATATTTTGGTTAATTTATGTAATTTATCAAATATTAATAATAATAAAATAATATAAAAAAGATATAAAATAAAATTTTGAAATTACATAAACCTTATATTTTGGTGTCATTTTAATTGTCTAGATGAAAACTTTCTTATAATAACAAAATTTAAAAAAAAATATAAACTACACATTAAGGGTAAATTGGTCATTTTACTGGTCATATTCTGTACAATCATTTTTTTATTAATCGTTAAACAAGTGTTCTATTTTGTTTTGTCCTGTTCAGATATCAAACACACCCTAAATAAAGTGAAATTTACATATATAGTCAAAGCTGGTATGTGGTTTCCTTTTTTAGCAATTTTCTAACCCAAAATCCCTTTTTAATCAAATGCATAAAGATCGATTTTCGGAAGAACAAAAAAAGAATTCTTAAGCAGAAAGTGAAATCCGTATGCAGAAAACCACTTTCGACGTAAAGACTCTTTATCTTTTTTGCTTAAGACTGATCCTTACATACATGCTTATGGGCTGTTTATCAGTTATTGAATGGTTTGATTAAGTGGTCAGAATGATTAAGAGGCTCTCATGATATAATGCAGAATGAAATATAATTGTTTGGTAATTGTTTACAATGAAATTAGGGCGCTGAATGGTTAAGAGATGATCATGATACAAAATCATTCAGAGGGTTTTAGAACCATTAAGAGACAAACTTTTTTTTGCCAAACAAGGTTCATCTCTTAACAATTCAGAGGTTGCCTCTTAGTAGAACTATTAAGAGATAAACAAAACCCTGAATCTTCTACGTGAATATTGACAAAAAAATAATTTGAATTAAAAAAAAACTAAAAAATAAAACCTTAACTAGAAAGATACTCGTGCAATACAGCGAGATATATCTCGATTTTAATATTTCGTTTTATTCCATCTCAATAGATGTTTTAATACGGTGTTTATGTGGTTTTGAGAAATGGATAATGTTTTTATTTTTAAATAAGATATAAATTGGAAGATATCATAAAATTTCAAAAATAAATATATCAAATTAACTATTTAAAAGTTCTTTTTTTTGTGTAATTCCTTTAATTCAATAGTTTTATTATAATTTAATTTAGATTTAATAACAAAATAATTTATTTTTGATTCAATAATATATTTTTTATAAAGATAATAATTAATTATATTTTAGATTTTTTATATTTAAAATGAAATGTTTATCATGTATTTTATTATGTTTATCTACACTTAGTCACACGAATTTAAGCATGAAACTTTAATAAGTTATACTTATGCACAATTTACTTGTAATCTTAAATTTTAGATAATATGCATCAATAAACAGTACTTCATATATAAAAAATTGTTTTTAAATTTTTTTATCAAATATTTTATAATATAATATAGATTATTAATTAATTATTTATATAAATTTCCCAAAATAAATTACAAATAAGATTTGATGGGATGGTTGGTATCTTCAAGCACCGCCCAAAGATAACGGGTGGTCAAACAATTCCACCGCATTTAATGTGAAAATAGCAAAACTCTTTTTCCCTACGTTTTTATCGGTGTGTTACTGTGTTGGGTGTCCGAACAGTATATGACATGATTATTTAGGATAAGACATGATAGAATAAAATAGAACAACTGTTCAATGTTTGGTAAGATAAAACTGAACAGAACAAAACATGTAAATGGGTAGATTATTTTAAATTTATTTATATAATTTATTAAATTATAATAGAATAATTATTTTTATAACAAAATATATCATTTGAAAGTTTTCGTCAAAACAATTAAAATGACACCAAATAAAAAGTTTTTGTAGTTTCTAATTTTTATTTTTATCTCTTTTATACATTATTTTTATTATTATTAATATATAATAAATTACATAAATTACATAAATTAATAAAAATATAGAAACCGAATAAAAATAATATTTTGAGAACAGTAAATGAAAATCAAAGAAACATAAAATACAATAAATAAAATTTAAAAAATGAATATAATGTAAAAAGGAGACCAATTTGATGTTTCAGAAAAGAATTAAGTTTTATTTTGAAGTTATATTGGTAAAAGACAAGTTTGTTCCACCATGTTCCATGGGGTAGAGGTGGAACATGTTTGTTCCACTCTGTTCCTGTCTGTTCCATGTAAAAGTCATGACAAACATGAGACAAAGATCTCTATCATGTTTTGTCTTGTCATATCCTGTGTACCAAACGCACTCTATATGCCCCCTCACAATATCTCCATTTCATTTTCTTTTCATCAAATTATTTAAATAATTTTTAGGAAAAATTAATTAAAATAACTGTTTTCAGGGTTTTTATTTATCTCTTAGTTATTTCTCTTTTAATATTATAAAAATGCCACTACTTGTGTAAGTAACAACTCTATCAATTTATGGAGGAATCAAAGTGTAAAAAAAGTTTTTTAACCAGGTCTTAAGTGCAAGGACCGAATCTATAAATCAGTCTCAACTGTGGACCTTTATTTATTTTATAGATTTGGTTCCTGCACTTACAGACCTGGTTCAGATTTTTTTTCAACATTTTGACCCGGTAGCATATTGAAGATGTGTCACTTGCGCAGGTAGTGATATTTTAAAATTTATGGAGAGAAATGGCTAAGAGATGAATTCAAAGCCTGAAAATGGTCACTCATTGATGCTTGCTCAGTACATCACGAAAAATTTCTGGTATATACATCTAAAGGGGCTTAATCATTTGGGAATGTTATATATTGTGATAACCGTGGGAACTTTTATTTTAATGCAATGTTTTGCATTATTTTTTCTCATCTAAGGCTAGCATTTAATGTATTGCTGAACATATATTTGTTTTATAATGTGTTTGTTTCGTATGTATGCGGTTCACAATGTAAAACTATTTTACGTGTAACTTTTGTTTCACAAACAGGTTAAAAAAGGTTTATATTGTGAAACAAATACATGTGAAAAGAACACATTGTGAAACAAATATATGTTAATAAATATTCTAAATCTTAGTTTTGGATGGAAAAAAATCGTATGGAAGATCACATCATGCATTAGTTCTCAAGGTTATCACAATTTCATGAGTCCTGAAAAGAAGGTCCCCTTACATCTAAAAAAGTAAATAGCTTATTTTTTATCTGTGCTACGAGTAAAAAGTATGATCCTATATCAAGAAGATGCATACACAGGATTAGGGGTGCTCATGAGTTGGGTTGATCGGGTTGAAGACATTTGAACAACCCAACCTAATGCTTGGGGTTTGAAAAATCTTAACCCAACCCAAACTGTACGGGTTGGTCGGGTTGATACTTTGGTACATTAAAATATTCTTCTAACCTTGAATATATTATTTATTTACTCATAATTTCTTTTTCATCATCAACCATTTGATACAACTTATCATATTTCTTATGTATATCACATTCAATTAATTTTCTCAATTTACATATATATGTTCACAGTTACTAAACATATATACGAATGAGTTATATAGAGATGGATAATAGATTGAAAATATGTATATATGAAGGGCGTACATGATAGTGTAATGTCTAATGCATATATTAATATAAACTCAACAATCATATTAAATCCAAGAAATAAAATGATATCGGGTTCATCGGGTTGGGTTTAAATAATAATAATCCAATATCAACCTAATACCTAGGGTTTGAAAATTTACAACTCGATTAGACATAAGGTTGCTTCGGGTTGAGTTATTTCGCGTTAGGTTGGGTTGGGTTGATCGTGTTGGTCGGGTTTTTGAGCACCCCTACACAAGACTTCGCTTAACTAACAAACTTAACGGCGTTTGACGCAGTAACCTAATATGTAAAAAAACTGAAACCGTAATGACATAAATTATAATAAATGAATTCCGGGAATGATTTATAATAACTTTAACATTATTATATATGGAAAAAAAATGTGATTCACTCAAAAATTTAATATACGTCCAAACTGATAACAGATATATAATTCTAATTCGTAATGAATATGGAACGGGTGTCGTACTGTTGAATATAAATCGAACTAAATACAACGGATCGTTTTCATCATATCTCATCTCGGCTTTGAATGCTGCAGATACTCGTTTACCTTTCAACTCATGTCATAAATTATTAATTGTTGGAATCTATGCATCATATACACGTGTTATAATGAAAACGGGCCCCTATGCTTTATCCTCGGTACGTGGGGTTGATAAAGAAAGTGTAGAAAAGACAGACGAAATACTGAAGCTATGAAACCTGGAGATTTGATGGTTAAGTTAGCTGTCATGTGACAACGTTTTTGTTTTATTTTTCGTTTTACATTTAAACGAACTTAACCCAAACAGCAAAATTGCATACAGAACAGTGAACACCAAAATCTCCTCTATGGAAGTAAAATTAAGATATATAAAATATGATTTGTCTTTATTTCATTGGTTGGATAAGGATGAGACGTGTGACTTTGAGATACAATGACCTTAAATGAGTTTTTAATTAAATTCATGACCTCCTGACCTATTAAAGAAAAAAAAATGGGCTAGCAAAAGGGTGTCATGAATTTAAACGAGAAGTTTTAAGAACTGAGTCCAAAATATTTAAGCAAAAGGGTGATTACTGATTTACCGATAGCCCTGACCTAGCTCGTACGGAACTTGCACTGTAGGAAGTAGGAACCACATGTGAGTAGGCATTTTAGAGCTGACTCGGCTGAGCCTAGCGAAGGGGTTCAAGCTTGTCTCGTGCACCCCTGGAGACCCTTTGTGTATTTGAACTAGTATGTTGTGTATTCAAGTTCGTTTCCTGCATGATTCAGACTTGAACCTTGTTATGGCGCGTTATATGGCGTAGAGGCTTGGTTTAACTGTCGTGTTAAACCATGTGGCTCCACACAAGAGCTTGGTTTTCGTTGTAACGTGTTATGGCCCGTTATGAGCTGTTTACCAAATGCTTACTCGGGTAAGCACTTACCAAGTCACATTATCTTACCTGATAAATATGGTAAGAACCAAAAATCTTACCTAGTAAACCCGATAAGTGAGGGCGACAAGACTTACCACAGTTAATGCTTACCGAGTAAATTGTTACATACAATGTCGTTCTTGTTGACTAAAATTTTACCCGGTAAATAAATGATAGTGTTGAATTTTACCCGTAAACGCTTACCGAGTAACTGTTTGGTAAATGGTCCCTTAATCTTGATCCTCCATTCTTGATATCTTATTCTTATAAGTTCGATACATTTGATATAATTTTAGTTTTATAACTTCATATGAATTTAAATAGTTCCAGGGGACTATTCAAGACACAAACACACAAGTATACACATAATATATATATATTATATAATATATATATATATATATATATATATATATAGACTTGGGATCATATGAGACAAAGACTTTTTCATGAGACCCGTAAGACCAATTCCCAACCATTGGATTAGATCTACAATCGTTAGATCTTAACATTCACAAACGTCATGAGACTTCTCAATAATCACAAAATTGACACCGTGCAATTTTAGACCATTAGATAATTAGCTTATAAAGCTGATCAATGAACGTAAATTGGTCTTACGGGTCTCACGAAAAACCATTGGTCTCACGTGAACCCAACCCTATATAGACTTGGGATCATATGAGACCAAAGCTTTTTCGTGAGACCCGTAAGACTAATTTTTAACCCTTGGATTAGATCTACAATCTCAATATTCATAATCATAAAATTGCCACAAGATTTCTCAATAATTACAAAATTGTCACTGTGCAATTTTGGACCATTAGATCGTTAGCTTATAAAATTGATCAATGAATATAAATTGGTCTCACGGGTCTCACGAAAAACTCTTGATCTCACGTGAACCCAACCTTATATATATATATATATATATATATATATATATATATATGTTGTCCTAAGGCAGGTCTTGAAAAAAGTCACAACCTCGCCATAACTCGTAAGATTTGAATCTTCACTTTGTCGTCACGTCACGTCCCACGTCATTTAAAACTTTGATATTCGAACCTGCTGACCATTCAATACTGTCTCCTACTGGATTTCTGTAAAATATTATTAAAATAAATTCAATTCTATTTTTTAATATAATTTACCAAAAATGGTGATATATAAAACAAATAAAACGTGAACCAAATAAAATGATACCAAGATATCATATTTGTTTATTGATATATGATTGGTTGTATTAATAGCTGGCAACACCTCTTTAGATATCAAATTCACTCACGTTTTTCTTCCTCCTTCTAAAGGTTCGGAGTATCGCTGGTAGGGGTGCTCAAAAACCCGACCAATCTGATCAATCCAACTCAACCCAGCATGAAATAACTCAATTCGAAGTAACCTGATGTCTAATCGAGTTGTAAAAATTTTAGACCGTAGGTATTGGGTTGATATTGAGTTACAATTATTTGAACTTAACTCAATCCGATTGACCCGATATTCTTTTATTTCTTGAATTTAGGGATTGTTTGTTTACCTCTTAATAGTTTCATTAAAAGGCAGTCTCTGAATCATTAAAAGGTGAATCTTGTTTGGCAAAAAAAAAAGTCAATAACCCTCTGAATGATTTTGTATCATGGACCTCCCTTGACCATTAAGCGCCCTAAGTTTATTGTAAACAATTACCAAACAATTATATTTCATTTTGCACTATATCATGAAGGCCTCTAATCATTCTGACCACTTAATCATTTTGCACCAAATCATTCAGCAACTTCCAAACAGCCACTTAATGTGATTGTTGAGTTGCTATTAATATGTATATTTGATGACTACACTATCATGTATTCTCTTTATATACACATATTTTCAATAAATTCTCCATATCTATGTAACTCACTCGTATATATGTTTAGTAACTGTGAACATATATATGCAAATTGAGAAAAATTAATTGAATGTGATATATGTAAGATTTAACAAACATGAATAAGTTGTATCAAATGGTTGATGATAAAAGAAAAATTATGAGTATAAATATAACATATTCAAGGTTAAGAGAATATTTTAATGTACCAAAATATCAACCAAACCAACTGTATGGTTTGGGTTGGGTTAAGATTTTTCAAACTACAAGAATTAAGTTGGGTTGTTCAAATGTCTTCAAACCAATCAATCCAACTCATGAACACCCCCTAATTGATGGTGTTGAATGGTACATTTAACCTTCTTGTACTTCTTTTCATACTAAAAATGTGTATGGTAAAAAAACACAATGTTTGATTCATGAAAAAAAGTACATTTTGTTTATTAAAAAAAAAAGATGAAAGGGAAAGAAAATGTGAGATGAGGGTTTTCTTATCTCACATTTTCTTAAACATGTAGTGAGACGTCAGCTTATGTGTACAGATTAATCCTTCAGGTAGCGGTGTTTATTTGGCGGGTTCGGATGGGTAAACCAAAAATCCGATCGGATTTCAAATAATGAAACCAAGCTCCGAATCTTGGGTTTTCGATTTTGAATTATTTCGGGTTTGGGTTTGTCGGTTTCTAGTTGGGATTGGTGGGTTCGGGTATAGTTATATGTGTGCACACACATATGCATTGAGTCGATTTTTAAGAATGAATTCAATAGATTGAAAGAATTGATGAAATTAATAGTAGGTTAAAAAATTAGGAAAAAACACAGGATTTTTCAAAATATAACTAGATAAATAAATATTTAAAAGTTATTATATAGTATATATTTTGGGTTTTCAAACGGGTTGGTTGGCCAAAAATAAAACCCAGTCCCAATTCAAATATCCCAAAAAATTAGGTTTCGGGTTTTCGGATTTCGAGACATTCTAGTTTTGCAGAATCATCTTATTCCTTTACGGGTTTCGGTTTCGGATCATTCAAGTTTTGGACACCCCTACCCTCAAGCTATCGTAGGTGAACTTCCATGACCATAAAAATGTAAGAACTGGTCTTTGAGGTTCTTTGCAAGTTGAAGAGCATTAAATTTTAGAAACTAATGTGTGAACCCGAGTCTTTTTGACACCAGATTAATAACAGTATTATTTTTGTTGTTGGGATCCAAAGACCACGGTCATACACAATCTGATGTGCGTTTAATAATTATGTATACTATGCGAAAGTTATCTTATATTTTGTGAAGATCACAACCATTACTTCACACTTTAACTATGAGTTGTAAATGTTACATTAAATTATGTGAATTTTATAACAGTAATATGATATAACAGTATATTCATAGTTTCTTAAGACAACATTCACACAGTATAAAAGTATCTTCACTTGTTTTCACTAAAAGGGTTTATTTTCTTAATAACCCTAACGCTTCTCGCTTGTTTCCAAGATAACCATATGAAGTTGTTTTAGTCGTTAGTTCTCGCATACTTGTGTTTTTCTTTAGATTTCGAATATCTTTGTACATGTTTTAGCTGATAAACAAGTTTTAGCCAACGTGAGCTTTATTCCACAAACCACATAATTAAGAATTACATATAACTTGATAACTTGTCATGTAGGCCATCAGTAGTTACAAAATTACCGATTAAAGCAAGTACGAAATAGAACTACTTAAATTTGTGTTTCAAATTAAGGAAAAAAAGTTTATTGTTGCTCTATATAATAAGTAAAGCAAACATCATTTCATTTTGTCGTAGTTTATTTAAATATTGAGTTTGGATCACGTGAGACCATTTTTTTTACACTTGAAACTTCACAGCAAAACGCTTCACAGTATTTTTGTTGTGTACCTTCACAGCGTTATGTGTGAAGTTTCAAATGTAAAAGAATGGTCTTATGGGTTTTACGAAAACAGACTGGTCTCACATGAACCCAACCTTTTTGGGTATAAAAATATAGTTAACTGTAAAGAAAATAGGAAATGGAGCTTAAAAATAAGATAGATGAAGAAAGCGGGTAGTTTCTGAAAGACCCGCAGGCCCAAAAGAAAACTTGATTAGTTGAACAGATCAGCCTCATAGAGCCCAAAGGAAGAAAACGTTTAGGGTTTTTAGATATTTAACTTTTAGTTTTATCTATTAGAGATCATTCTTACGGCTCGTTTATCAAACACTTACCGGTAATAATTATCACCTTCGCTTACTTGGTTGATAACATTTTCGGCCATCAAAATTGATTGTTGGTAAACATCATTTGTCTTATGACTCACTTACCGGGTAAGATTCTTGATACTTGTTATGCTTCTTACCGCGTAAGATTCTCGTTTTTTGTCATGTTCAACCAGTAAAGTAAGCGCCACCCGATAAGCATTTGGTAAACTATCCTTATTTTCAATGACAGATAAACCAAACCAAACAAACTTAAGATATTCTACTCGAAATTTTCAAAAAAGGATAAAATAAATGGGAAGACGTTTGATCCATGAATTTAAAGATGAATCCGCTTTAAATCATCAGAAAAAGAATGTCACTTTACACGATGTGTATCAATACTTATTGCACGCATAAATGGTGCTTATATTGTAATCTATGGTGGTGTCTAATAATGGGATGGACTAAAAAACACTAGACAATGGAGAATGAATCGAATATAAGACGATAACGTGTTTAAGCTAAAGTAGTAAGCATACCAGATCCTAATATTGTTTATACGTCGGATGTAGATCGTTCTTTGAGATACAAAATGGCTTAATTTTGTCGAGTTGAGTGGTTTACTCTGTAGCAGCGGGAGGAGGAGCACCACCGGTGGTCGGCCTACAAGGAAGAGAAAACAAAGATTAGAAACGAGAGTTTGGATTTTCTTCAAATACACAATCAAAGACAGTTTAGAATGTCAAAGTTTCACATCAGCTAGACACGAGACATTAAACTTGTATATATGCAGAAACCTCTTGTATTTGTATAAGGGGCTCTTTTAAGAGGATTCAAAGCGGTTTCATACATCAAACTGGTAAATTAAATGAAGCTGGTAAATCCCACTCAAAAGTAGGGTATGTGATGGGGTTTATATTGTTGGGTTATATTTATTTATTTCTAGCCTATAAAGAATAGATAAATGGCCCAACAATAGTAGCCCGATATAAGCTATATATAGTCTTGTATCATAGGGTTTCTGTATGAGAAGAAAAAGTTCACAAAATATAAAAGCGAGAAAAGTTCGACTGCACTTTTCGGGCAAGTGCAGCCGTGCCGTTTCGTCTACTCCCAGAGTTAGAACGTCGGATCGTCATGATTTTATTATCTACATTCTGAATGGTAGAGATCGGTTTTTGAGGTCAGGAAATCATCCTTTTTTCCGTTCGACATATAGCATTTTTTTTTCTGGGTCCTTTTGGTTTGGTTCCATACTTCTTGATGATTTGTTCCAAGAGTATGATGATTGTTGTTTGCCTCTAGGTTTATCTAGAGAAGACTTTTGTATTGTTTATTGGTGGTAGTGGACTTTAAGCGGCGGATCCCGTGATTTTACTCTCACCTTAAGAGGTTTCCACGCTAAAATCCGTGGATTACGTGTGTGTTATCTTTGTTGCTTATTTCTGATTTGGGGGCTGATTATTATTGCATTTAATATACCTATGTGTTTGCATCCTCACATGTTCATCTAAGTTGGGAAAGTTCTATCCGACGACGGTTTATTCTGCATTGTTGTTACTGTTGTGACACGTTTTTCCCATCACATATATCTTAGCATATGATATAACAGCCAGAATACACCACATTTAGGACTCGACATCACATGGGCATCAAAACTATAAACCGAACAAACCCAGTATATCCTACTTAAAAGTAGGGTATGTGAGGGGTTTCATATATCTTAAAATGGTATAAGAGCCAAGGTCTACCATATCTAGGGGCTCAACACTGTTTTTTGATTCCAAATTGGCTAAACACAAACCATGAAAAGAATTGTGCAAGGTCTTTGGGTTTTAATTTTACATGTCTTGTTTAGCAATTTACCAATCTTGTCTTATCTGGCTGATTTACACCAATTTTGGTGGTACAGAAGAAAAAAAATTGTCCACTCGGTTCTATCTAGTCCCCTTTCTTAATTTCACACCAAATGTGGGACCAGTATTTTGTCCTATTATGTCTTTTCTTGTTCCGCAAACCAAAGGGTTTTCGGATATCCTAGAATGTGTTTTCTGTTAGCAGAAGTATGAAGGATGAAAGAACTTACAGGCCAACGTAAACTTTGAAAGAATCATAGATACCCCATTGAACTCCGGTAAGAGTTCCAATCATAACAATACGAAGAGGAAGACCACGAGTGAAGAGGCCCCACACGCCGAGCTTCTTGACAGCCTGCAGCACAGGTTTTGCAGATCATGTAAATATACAAGCAAAGATAATAGAGGTGCATGATGTTGCAGCCAGTTCTTTCAAGAAATTAAAGATGGAAAAACGAGAATGAAATGTGTTAAGAGTCCCATGTTGGCTAGACTCGAACAATTCTCCTCTATATATACCAGAACCTCTTTTCTATCCTCAAAAGCTCTTTTGGAGATTAATTTTGGGTTTCCACATATTCTCACATGATATCAAAGCCAAGGTCTAGGACTTGACGCTACAGGAGAAAATCTATACTCCCGTCTTGCCCCCTCTCGACACTCTGGAACAATTCTGTCTAGCCAGGGACGGACCTAGTGTAGTGGTTGGTTTGCAAGGCTTTTATTCCAGACCCAAGTTCGAATACTGTTAGTGTCATTTTCTTAGTCAAATGGTGTCACCATTTAAAAAAGATTTTGTATATTTGTTTTTATAGTCAAACGGTGCCACCTTTTGAAAAAATTTCCCTATATTTTTTCTTATAGTCAAATGGTGCCACCATTTGAAAAAAAAAATTTGGGTCTGTCCCTGTGTCTAGCCTCCTTTGGAGAGGGCATGTTAGAGTCTCACATCGGTTAGACTTGGACCATTTCTCCTCTGTATATGATCAAACCTCTCTCAAGGGCTCTTCTGGGAATTCCACATATTCTCACAAAAAGAAATGATATGAATAATACTCACATCTCCAACAGTAGCACCCTGGGCATTGTTGAGGAAAGAGACCAAATTATCAGCTGGATGAGAAACGACGGCACAGAAGATACCAGCCACATAACCACCAGCAAAGCTCACTCCAAGCTGAGTACTTTTGCTACATTGATCCTTTGGAGTGGGGATGGCATACTTGTACATCATCTCAACGATTGTCTCAAAAGATGCAAACTTCATCATTGTATCTGAAAAGCAAAGTATTCCTTTAAAACTAAAAGTGCCACTCGAGTAATAAAGAATTAACATAGATACGTCTAGCATCACCAAAAAACCAAACCAAACAGACCAAATATATCCATGTTGGAAATTAATATATGGCAAGATTGATTTGAGCAAGTTTTTACAATATCCTATTCGAAATTAGGGTGTATGATGTACGCAGGCCTTGCCTCAACCATTAGAACCGAGAGGTTGTTTTCGTGAAGACCCCGGCTTGTGCACATTGCAAAGGTGTGTGCAAGCATGCAATAACAAAAGTAATAGAACATATAACTGGGATTCAATGGTGTACGTGCTTCAAAGGTGTCAAGCAGACAATGCAATCAGGTAAAGCATGTAATGCAATTAGAAAATTTGAATGTCAAATACAATAAAGTTTGAAGCTATATGAAGCAAATAATTTTTTAACTACAGTTCTTAATGCATACTAAAGAGGGGGCTGGTTCAAATAAGAAGGCAAAATATTGTGATGAGGAAAGAAGGAAAGGTTAAGGCAAGGTTCATATGTGAATCATTGTCCCAAAAATTTGAATATGCATATGTAAACCAACATTACAGATTATTCATATGGGCTCACATATGCATCTTCAAATGGATTTCTTCGATAATTCAGATATGAACCTTTCTTTCTTAAGTTCGCATGATAGTTAGCCTTCTTATTTAAACCTCAAACTACTAAACAAGTTAATTATTTAAATTCAATGAAATATGAACTCACAAGGAATCTGTCGTCCCCACAGAGGACCTAAGCCCTTGAATAGCCTGTACAAGAGTATACGAAAATTGAAAAAATCAATCCTCTTCGGATATGTAGGAACAAAATTGCTTTGTAAAATTTTCAAATTAGTTGATATTGTGGTCATACCCTGCAACACCTTCAGCCTTGACAATCTTAGGTAAGCCGTCTGACAAACCCCTTGCAAATCCAGGCTGAGTTTGAACACGGACCTTAACTGCCTCAAACGGGCAAAGGGCGACGTCAGCAATAACTTCGGCCGATGCAGAACCAGCAAGGTAAATCAACGTTTTATACTTGGTTGCATACTCAGGACCAGCAATGTCAGAGTAGGTTTTCTTAAAGAACTCGTAAAACCCATACTTGCCAGCACCCTGTAAACTGTAACCAAGAAAGGTTGGTGCCCAACCCTTGTAAAATCCTCTCACTCCCTGCTCCTTGAGCAATACACCGAAGCCAGAAGAAATACTCTTGTACTTTGCAGGGTCAATCTGAAGAATCGAGCATACATACACGTAAAATAGTCAGACTGTAGACACAGGACAGCATAATTAGAGATTTTCACCCCCTTTGCTAATTCTTTCGAATTAGAAGTCCCTTATGATTTTAACATTCTTGCATATATAGCACGTAAGTATGATAGTTATCTCGTAAGTCGTATGATAAACATTAGGACATGCAGAAGAACAGTAAGTTGTAGATCGCGCTAAACATTTGACATCTTAAGTCTCGTACGTTCAAATACACTTAAACGTCTTATTTAACCAAGGCTAACAAGTAGCTACATCTATAACTCGGCTTCATTTTAAACATTCCTAACGCATAACTTGTACAACTCTGGATATTTTCCTAAACGTGTAACCACAGTAAAATAAAAGCTAAACATCTAAACACATTCACAAGTAAATGGCAAAGTTGAACACATACGGCCTATTATATCTTAAGATCTATCCTCGTATGAATGAATAAATTAGAATTCTGATATAGGTAAGTTCGATTACCGATTGAAATCAAAAGAGATGTTATTCAAATTCTTAAAACTAGACATATAAATCAGCAAGAGATCTAGTCAGTAAGAGATTGACCTGCATATTACATTTCACAACATCTAATGGAGTGACCGCCATGTGTGTGATCCCGCAGGCCAAAGTACCACCAGCAGTACATGCCGCATAATAAGCCGGCGAGAACATCTTAATCCTACCTGGCTCGCTGGGCGCCGGTACCACGAAACCGCTTCTCGCAACAGGAGATGACGCTGAAACAGAAGACGGCGAAGAATCAGACAAACTCCGTTGATTCTCCGTCAAATGCTCAAAACCGAATCCATTCTTAAACGAAGAGTACAGAAAGCTCGGGATCAGAGACTGCCGTGAATTCTCCATGAATTCCTTCGCAATCGTGCTTCAATTGCTTCAATTTCACGCTAGTTTAGGGTTTTGAATGATGAGCGATCGACAACACAGGGATTCAATTATTCAAAAAGGTAAGGAAGACTGACAAACGTCTGCGCCTTCGAAGACGACTCGTTGCGCGGGCTCTGAAAGTAACCTGAAAATATATATACTTTCTGGAAAACTAATTGCCCCTGAATTATGATTAATTTACAAAGGGTTTTAACTGAAATTACTAGCAAGAGAAGGGTAATTTAGTAATTCCATAAACATATTCAGAGAAAGGGAGCCACGTTTTGGCGGCCACCGGTTGGACCGGAATTCGGAAAGTTCGGAAGCCATAATAAAAAGACACGTGGATATATGATTACGATGCATGGAACGGTTGTTGAATGGTTTAAATGGTAGAAAAGAATATAATTGTATGGTAATTATTTATGACGAAATTAGGATGTTAAATGATTAAGAGAGATATATGATATAAAATTATTTAGAGGGTTTTAAAATCATTAAAAGACAGATTTTCTTCTATCAAACAAGATTCATCTTTTAACGATTTAGATATTATCACTCTTAATAAAATTATTAAGAAGTAAACAAACAACCCCTTAATTTAATCAAATCGACAAAAAATAATCAAATTCACTTTCTACATACTTTTTAATCAAATTCCTCCCATAATTATAGCTCATGTATATGTCTCACGTATTTATATAAATCCTATTTTCAAATTAAAAATACAGGAAAAGATTCCTTACGTAAACATGGGTAAGATCGTCATTTCTGCAAAATTTTGAGTTAATTTGAAAGTAAAAGGTTGTTTGGGATTGCTTATTTGAAACAACTTATATTTTTTACAAAAGTTTTTATCAACTTATTATAAGTTAGAATGGTTTAACTTCTTCAAAAACTTCTTATTACCAGTTTGGCATCGGTATAAGTTGTTTATCCAAACACTCAAAAGTGCTTATTACTAGTGTGACACCGAAATAAGTCAATAAATTGTTTTTATAAGCAATCTCAAACACCCCCTAAGTTTTACATAAATGTCTATAGCATTTACATAAATCACGGCTAAAATGAGAATTTATTGTTAAAAGTGGTTTATGAATTTGGTTGAAAAGATTGATTATTTTGTTTAATTTCCTGATTTAATTTTATATTTTTTAATTATTTTAACAAATGTGTAATTATTTTTATTTTTTTTATTTTATAAATTGTTTTCAATTTACATGACATTGTTGATTTTAATATAGTATTTTTTTAAAGATAATTAAAAGAATTTAAATATAATTTAACATCACATTAATAATTACAAAATATATTGATTACTGGTCAAATCAGGTGTAAATAAAAAAATGTTCATTAATTGTAGGAAAAAGTCATTATTTTGTTAAATAACTAATAAAAATTTATTTTATTGGCATTTTTTTAATCGGTTAGTGTTTTAATTTTGACTAGTTTTAATTATTTTTATTCTAAATAACATGTTCTTATAGAGAGAGAGAGAGCGCAAAGATGTTTTAAATGCAACTCATTATATTTGTACAATCAATACAATTCAATTGATTGAAATATTTATGCAAATGATGAGAGTTTATTTATTATGATTTTAAATATTTATGAAAGATGATTAGGGTTTACTAATTATGATCAATACTTTATATTAGGAAATAATCAGAACTTTTATAAAATCATATATTCGTCAAATTAAACGGACAATTGAAATTGAGTTATATTGTTTGTACAAATGTAAAAGGTTGCATAATAGTGGTCCATTCAAAAGAAAACTAATTAGTTTATGATAAATGCGAGATCTATCCTAACCACAAATCAATAGATAAGTTAGGAAACTAATATTTTTGATAATTTGAATTAAAATTGTAATTAAAGGCATTTTAGGTCTTTTAAAAAATTTATCTCTCATTTCTCTCTCTTCCTACCTCAAGTATCCGACGAACACCATGTGATACCCAAATATATTAAGATACACAATGTGATACACAAAACACACCAAGTAAACTTTAAGACTACTGTGATATCAACTGTGGTACCAATTGAGGCGGGGATGGGGGAAGGGAGATGGGTAGTGAGGGGGTCACATGGACAGAGATGGGGCTGGCCATCGGAAATGCTCACAGGTGAGTGTTTAATGGTCGATTATCTGAGACGGCGTCTTGGTCAGACAAGATGATCGGAGGAGGTCACCGGAGTAATGGTGGGTGCCAGAGAAGGCCACCGGATTTGGTCCATATGTGTTCGTGTGTGTGTGTGTGTATATATATATACATATATTAAAATAATTAAACTAATTAAAGTAAATTGAAATATTAAACTAATTAAAGTAAATTGAATAATCAAAACAATTTACTAATTTACCATTTGTTTTATTTTAGTAAATAACATTAATTATCTAAAATGATTGGCTCATATTTGACCTCACAGTTACCACAAACTATCTAGTTTTCATTTGATTAGGCCCCTAAATATATATACATACATACATACATATATATAGGGAATGGTTTAAACGATGACACTTCCATTTTATAAGAATACAATAACATTGTTTTACTATAGTGAATCATATGTTATAATGTATTTCATCACATATAGTACACATGTGATGTTAAATCAAAGATGCATGACGAATTACCTTGTGGGTCAAGTTGTTCGTACATCACTAAGCCCCCATACGTGTATTAACACGTAGGATAAATGTGTTTTTGACGTGATACTACAAAATAATCACATGTGATACTAAAATAAGTGATGCGGATAACATTTGGTGTGACCTAGATCATAAGACATGTCGTCTCTACACCACCCAAGTTTTCTCGCATGCATTATCACATGTAATATATTCTCATAAAGTAAAGGTATTCTCATTTGAACCTATATATATATATATATATATATATGGTTGGGGTTAGGTGAGAATGAAAGTTATAGTGAGAGGTGTAAAAATAGATTTTCACCTTGATTAATCATAATTGAAGATCAATACTAACGCGGTGCACCGAGATGTACCGGGATCAACTCATATGATAAGCGTGATCCATAGGATGGGAGTGAGATTAAAAGTGATTAAGGCCTCAATCCCTTCTTACATTTCTCATCGTAACTTCTATTATCACACGAGCCTTCTTACCCTTGATATGAAAATTGATCTGGTGCATCTCGGTACATCTTATTAATATTGATCTTCAATTCGGATTGATCAAACGACGGAAATCCCTTCTTATCCTTCTCACCATAATTTTCATTTTCACCAAAACTCAACCCTACATTACATATATATGTATACATATATACATACATAGAGTTGGTTCTAGTGAGAAAGAAAGTTATGATGAGAAATATAAGAAGAGATCTCCACCATCGGATCAATCATAATTGAATGTCAACACCAATGAGGTGCACCAAGATGCACTAGATCAATTCTGTTCTAAAGCGCAATTACATGCATGGGCATGAAAATAAATGTGATCAAGGATTTCTGATCTCTTCTTACGCTTCTCGTCGTAACTTTCCTTCTCACACAACCCTTCGCCTATATACATATATATAGAGGAGCGTTCAAATAAAAACCACTCAATTTGTACAAACCGTGAAAACCTCATTCAACCAATCATAATTTTTCATTTTTTTTATGTAATTATGAGAGGTTGATTAACCATTTTTATTGTGAAGGGGTTAATCATGGATATTATCATCTTCATTATTTTAATTTTAGAAAAATACATGAAACAGTTTCATTAAAATTTCATTAAATATTATATGAAACAATTTCATAACCATATATGAAACAAATTCATCAAAAAAAGTATTATATGAAACAATTTCATAACCATATATGAAACAAATTCATCAAAAAAAATATTATATGAAACAATTTCACAAGATTAAACAATTTAATGAAAAATTTTCATAAAATTAAACAATGAAATCGACGTATGAAGGTGGTTTGTAAGGTTTTCACAAATAAGGGTGGTTTTTATTTGATCGCTTTTATTTATATATATATATTAAAATGGAATTTTAACATAAAATGCTGCGTGACACATACGTTGAATGGAATACAAGTGCAACTTTTTACACAATTTGTTGATTTTAAACACTCACCACAATTAAAAGTTAAACCACGATTAAATCACACATGTTTTATTAAGATGGATACGTGTACAACTTTTAAACGGTCATGGAAGTTTCTAACTTCTTTCACAAGCGTCAAAAATTGGACTTCCAATACGCAAGCATTTTAGGAAGATTCTCATCAAAAGGAAATCAATTCAACAACATTTTCGTGGTGTAGTTGTTTTATTATTAAGTCTAATATACTGAACAGTGTTTGGTTTGCAAAATGATTTCAGAAGAAATAAAATATGTTAAAGCAATTGAAATATGAAAGGAAATGGAATGGAATGTTATCAGTCTTGAACAAGTGTTTGATTGGTAGGAATGAAATGTAATCTGTTTAATAAATTGGAATTTGTTTGTTTGGTTTGCAACATAATTAGAATTGAATGATGAAAAATGATAAAAATGCCCCTTTTATATATTTTTTTTAATTACAAATAACAATAAATTAACATTTAATGAGCAGAAATTGGAAGCAAAAAATGTAAGTACAAATCGTAAGTACAAATCGGAACAAAATATGCAGAAATCGAAAACAGTAATCAGAAATCGAAGTATAAATCGCAACAGAAATCATAACAAAAATCGGAAACAATAAGCAAAAATCAAAGTAAGTAGAGATTGAAAACAGTAAACCATACCTGTCTTCGACGAGCAGAAATCGAACTAGAAATCAGAACAAAAATCGTATGCGGAAATTGAAGTAAGCAGTAAATCAATCGATGATGGAGATGAAACAAGTTGTTTAAGATGAGAGAAACTGGTGGTTTGATAGATTGGAAGCAGTCGATGAGAATCGAAAAAGGTGCGGCTAGGATTATCAAGATGAGAGAAACCAATTGTCATGGGGGTATTTTTGTCATTTATAAAATTCTGGATGGAATGGATTTCAATTCCATATCTTTTATGAATAAATAGTGAAATCCTTAAATGAGGGAATGTTTGGAATTCAATTTCATTCCCTGGGTAACCAAACGTTGAAATAAACGTTGGAATAAAATTTAGTCAATGGAATTGACCATTCCAATTTCATCAGATTCCGACGAACCAATTCCATCAGATTCCGACATATTGTTTTCTGTCAAAATTAAAATATATATATATATATATATATATTATAACATTGTAGGGGGAAAATGTATTATAACATTAAAAATAAAAATACTGATTTTTTTTCACGTTTATCAGTTTTCCAAAACAGTAAAATAAATTATGTTTCATTTTGATTCAAATTGTCAAGTGTTACAATATATTTATGTGACTAATTGTATTTTACATATTTTTTTTTCCAATCAATTTTGCATTGTTTGTTCCACTATATTGATCTTAGAGCATCTCTGACAGATTCTCTAAAATAAAGAAAATAAAGGTTTTGTCATCTATTTTGTTTCAGCAGATTATTTATACTGTTCACAAAACTACAGAAAACATGAGGGAATAAAAAATAACGTGTAGAGAATTCTCTAAAATTTTATGCACGGTGAGATAAATGATATTTTTACTCCTTCCATCAGTAAAATTGGACTAATATAACCACCAGGGTGGTGCCTGATTGGTTTGAGCTTGGCTCCAAAGGTCAAAAGTACCAAGAGGTCTCAGGTTCAAATCTAAAGAGGAATAAAAATCCCCTTGCGGTCACGGAGATTCAAATGCGGTGACTCCGTGCTATCTGTAAAGCAGGTGGTCGTCCTGAGATTAGTCGGCTCGCATAGCGGGTTGGATATCTAGGTTAATCAAAAAAAATTGAACTAATATTATTTTATTTATATATTTTTTAAAACAGTATACTTGGATGATAAAATTATAAATATTTTAATACTAATATAATTAATGATGAAATCTCTGTAATAGAGAATCTGTTGTAACTGAATGCAACTTTTTTTTAGAGATTTTTAGATTTAGTTTTCTATTTCAAAGAAAATTATAGAAGATTTGTTGGAACTGCTCTTATAATATTGCGAAATATCATCATAATACGAAAACACTGAAACTTGTTTGTCTAAGGGTTGTTTGGTAGTTGTTGAATGGTTTGATGCAGAATGATTAAGAGGCTCTCATGATATAGTGCAAAATGAAATATAATTGTTTGGTAATTGTTTACAATGAAATTAGGGTGTTGAATGGTTAAGGAAGGTCCATGATACAAAATCATTCAAATGGTTTTAGAACCATTAAGAGACAAATTTTTTTTTTTTGCCAAACAAGATTCATCTTTTAACAATTAAGAGATTATCTCTTAGTAAAACTATTAAAAGGTAAACAAACAACCTCTAAGCATGAGTTGACCCTTAGCATGCAAAAATTAAACAAGAAACATCGTTTCTACCTTAATTAATTTGTTTTTATATACAATATTTGATTTATGTACCAGTAGTCTTCAATTCAGTAATATTAGCGGACGTGTATAACCGTCACGAAACATTCATATATTAACACATCGTATGACCAAGAAAAATTAAATTCTAAAAAAAAAAGATCGTACTAATTCTGTTAGCAAATAATTTTGAATTACATGTGTTTAAAATGGACAAATAGCATGAAAAAAGTAACATACTTTAACTTGATTCTTATTTTAGGTAACGTTCTTTCAGAACTTTCATTTTGGTAGCTAAGATGTAAAGTTCTTAAACATTTAAGTATCTAGGTAACCGCATAAAGACTAATTTTAGATTTAAAAAAAAGACTAAATTTAGATTAAGAAAAAAATCATATCACTGACCACGTCAACAAATAATACTCAATTGGATACCACATTACCTCGTCACATCAGCATGATAACCGTTACCCAGATACTTAACTGTTTAAAACTTTACATCTTGAGTACCAAAATGAGAATTTTAAAAAATACGTTATTCAAAATAAGAATCAAGTTAAAATACATTATTTTTTTCATGCAATCTCACCTTTTAAAATTTCATAATATTGTTGTTGATTTTCAAGGCATTAAGATAGATTATATCATTTTAATTTTATAAAATTTAAATAGTAGAAAATAACAATTTACCAAAACGACATCGCATGTAACAATTTTTCCAGTAAGTGTTAACCATAGTAAGAGTCGTTATCATCACTTACCAAACAAGATTCTCGGCCATTGTCTTTGTTCAGGTAAGATTATTGATCTTTGTCATACTCATTCGGTAAAAGAATATGACTCAGTAAACGCTTACCAGAGTAAGAAATTCTGTAAACGACCTCTTATTCTGTTACCAGATAATTTTAAATCATAATTTATAAAATATAAATAATAGAAAATATTCAAAAAGATTTTATCCAAGTAATATTAATGGAAGCAATGAATGTGGGTAGATACAAGCCCCATATCTACATCCGAATTCACGAGGTTACAAGAGAAATATTAACTATGTAGACAAAATAATCTAACTCATTTATTACTCTTTTTAATATTATACCCTTTGAATTAATTTTATATATACATTTAAAATCAGATAAAAACACATTAACTGTTACAGATCATAAAAGTCAGTGTCGTACGTTTGGGTAAAAAGTTGATTATCTGCAATCTCAACCGGTTTTACATGAAAACTGGTTTCAAGGACATCAATGTGAAGGGCAGTATCTGGCTTACTCAACATGTGAGGTTAGCCGGGGGCAGGGGTTTAGACCCATGACTTGTTTTATATCTGGATAAAAGTCGTATGACGTTAGAGGCACCAGTTTCATGTATTGTTTCGTAAATGAATAACACATGTGAAAATCAACTAAACCGTCATATGATTTTGATTTTAAGTTACTTTGATACGTATATCTTTTTCAGATTTTTTTTTGTGAGAATGTGAGGTGGCGTTTGTTTTTTAAAAGGTGTTGGAGTATGTATTTTTATTTCACTTCTGGTTAATAAGAGGTGGTTCTGAAGACTGAAATTTGAATCAGTAAAAATGTTTGTTTTTTTTAACTGATAAGTGTTTGAATTTGTTTAAATTGTCTATTTTATTCAATAAAAAATATAGTTGTAAATTTATAGATAAATTTATATAGTTTCACATATTTATTCATTATCATTATGAAATTTATATCTAAATTATATAATTATGATTCATTTAAATGAAAATATGTCATTAACGGTATTTAACACATTTAAATCCTATTAAAATACATCAATTGAGACAGGTGAGGATCGATTTGGTAAGGATCGATTGAAGTTTAATCGATTGAGAAACGTCGTTGCTAAGAGTTTGGAGAACAATAAGAGGCAAATAAGAGATTGATATACCTCTTATCCAATAAGAGGTGAATAAGACATAAGTGTCCCTAAAAAATTAGAAAAAACAAACAGTCTGAATCACCCTACCTCTTAACGAATCAGACATAACAGGCTAACAAGAGCTTTTTTTTGAAAAAACAAACAAGGCCCGAGTGTTGTGTAAATGTATTATTGTGTTTTTTCATATACAAATTTCTCGACATTTCGTCCATGAAATAAAACATACAAATTTGTTTTTCACGATTTATCTTTTAGACTATTTCTATATAGTTTGCCCCCAATATGTGTATGCGTATAAATGTGTAGATGAATAAATGATTATGTATAGACTTGGGATCACGTGAGACTAGTTTGTTTTCTTGAGACTTATGAGACCACTTTTTTACACGTGAAACTTCACAGCAAAATATTGTGAAAGTAACCTTCACAGTGTTTTTGCTGTGAATGTTCGACTTTTTTTTTTTACCTTCACAGCATTTTACTGTGAAGTTTCAAGTGTAAAATAATAGTCTCACGAGTATCACAAAAACATACCCCATATATATATATGTGTGTGTGTGTGTTTTTTTATATACACGTGTGTGTGTGTGTGTGTTAGAAATAGTATATTTATATATGTATGTCAATATATTCTTGTATTATTGTAATGTTTTATAAATGTTGTTGTGAATATTTTTAGAATATGGTTATTAATATTGTTTAAAAAAACAATTTATTTGCTACTTTAAAATAAATAAATGGAGTTAGACTTTCATTAAATATTTATAATTGTAGCATAAATGATTTTTTTAATATGTTTATAATTAAAACAAAAATAAATTATTTAAATATCTAGCAAACACTTTTATTGAAATTTTGGAATCAGATAAAAAGGATATGAATGCAAATACAGTTTCCGAGAATGACATTGAATTTTCTTGCAACTTGAACTTCACAATCTACTGAAAATCTTAACAAATGAGAAAAATAAGCACTGCCACTGTAGCTGAACATCGAGATACTCATTAAGATGCCATGTACCATTGGATCCCGAGACCTACCAACTTGAGCAATCAAATTGAGCAACAGACAAATCGAAGAATTGAATGGGCAGACGGGAAGGTACTCCTATACCCGTTAAAAAGATAGTTAAAAAAAAATCCAAAAAACGAGCTAGTGCATAAAATCTGACAATTCAAACAATGGTCGCTTTCAATCCAAGCAAGTGACATATAACAGACTATAGATCACCTACGACAATAATTAAGGGGCCGTTTACCAAACGCTTACCCGAGTAAGCGCTTATCAAGTCACATTACCTTACCGGAGGAATATGATAACGACCAAGAATCTTACCCAGTAAGAGTGAGACAAGGACCAAGAGTCTTACCCGGTAAGTGAAGGCGACGACTCTTACCATGGTAAGTGCTTACCAGGTAAATTGTTGCATACGATGTCATTTTGGTGGACTAAAATCTTATTCGACAAGTAAATGATATTGTTAAATTTTACGGGTAAGCGCTTACCGAGTAAGTGTTTGGTAAACGGCCCCTAAGTTATACAGACTTTGATTCTGGCTCAATGTTCATAATAGGCTCATGGCTTTCATCAATGAAAAAACCTTCTAAATCTATGCAGACAGATTAATCCACAGAGTTAGTTTTATCCATACAAGATTTAATGAAAACCTAACCAGTATTTGAGCACATATTTATATGACTCGAACCAAATAACATATCTTTGAAATATAAAATTACAACGAAATTAAATAAATAAATAATGTTTTTTTATAATTAATAATATTTTTTGTAATTTATTTAAAAAATTAAAATCAATTTCAATAATTAATAAATAAATAAAGGAATAATGTTAAGCAATTGGTTTTGGGGTGCGGTGGTGACCACAGTGACCCTTCACGGGATCCTTGGCTTTGCTTCCCTCTTTTCTCCCCTTTCTTCAAAACTCTATTGCACGCCACACAATATGTTCCTCTAAACTACAAGTTTGGTCCCTGTAGTTTGTTAAAGTTGACATTTGTCATCATTACGGTTTCGAAATTATAAGATGACCATCATGATTTACAAGAACATCAAGATTTAATCCCTCCCTCTAACCACTGTTAAAAATTATGTTACATGAGGGGTATTTTCGTCTTTTTATCGTTTTTTTCCTGCCATTTACCCTTAGAGAAAGAGTGAACTATTGGATAGTATGGAGTAATCTATATTATATGTGTCGAAACAATCATTGTTTAATAGTTTATCATTTTTTTTTCGTATAATAACATTGTCTTTGCATATGCATTTGTAAATCTCCTTGTGGTCACGAAGGTTCAGATGTGGTGACTCTGGACTACCCGCGAAACGGGTGATTGTCTTGAGATTATTCAGAACGCATAGCGAGTTGGATATCCAAGTTAATAATAAAAGAGTGATCACTGTGTCGAACCATAAGAGTGGTGCCTGATTGGTTTGAGCTTGGCTTCAAAGATCAAAAATACCAGGAGGTCACAGGTTCAAATCCAAAGAGGAATAAAAATCCCATTGTGGCCACGAAGGTTCAAATGCGGTGACTCCGGGTTATCTGCAAAGCAGGTGGTCGTCTTGGGATTAGTCGGCTCGCATAGCGGGTTGGATATCCAGGTTAATTAAAAAAAAGTGATCATTGTGTCTTCAAAGATCAAATCTCGATTAATTAAAACAAGTTCATCAAATCTAGAAACAGTTACGTGATTCACAATGAAGCCAATAATCAGTTCTTATTATGCTAACTTCTTTCATGGTGCACTGGTATGGCTCTGGGTGATGTAGTGGAAATCTCATATTTCCCTGGTTCGAAGCTAAGCGTTGTGAAACCCACTGTGGTCAGGAAGGTTCACCTGCAATGACTCCAGACAATTGGGTTTTGCAATATGAAGCGGCAGTAATCGATTTAGACACATTATTGATTACCCATTGAGTTAATTAAATGTTTGTTCGTGCAAAAAAAAAAAACGTATCTAACCAGTAAACCTCGAGCCGACCCACGTCACCCCACCCCCTAGAGAATCACGTGAGAGACAATCAGATAAGTAACGTCATGACTGTCCGTTAGATGGTTGGCTTAAGAGACAAGTGCTCAAAAAAAGCCCAGTTCTTAGAGGAGTCGTAACTGTTGATGTTTCGGCTGTCGTACTTGAATCATACATTTCAAAAATCCTTTCGTCAATAAGAAGTCGTAAACCGTACATTTGAAAAATAAAAATATTTAATAAATATTATTAATTCCAAATAAGGAGAATTATGTTCGTATAAAATATGATTAATTTTTAAAATAATTTAATTTAAAAATATATATATTTAATGGTACGAAAATAAGGACAAGGTGACGAAAACAAATGATTAAGTTTTGTCGTTTTCTACAAATACCAACAAGCGTTACAAAAAGTAGACATCACTTTTCCCATCATTTGTCTTTTTTAGACAAAAAAAGGAAATCCCCTTTTTGGTAAAAGTAAATATCTCTTTCATGCATATACGTATATGTATACGTATATATATAGGTATCTGTATATGTAGATTTGGGAGCATGTGAGACTAAGTATTTTTCGTGAGACTCATAAGACCAATTCTCAATCCTTGGATTAGATTTACAATATGAACATTCATAATCACAAAATTGTTACGGAACTTCTCAATAATCACAAAATTGTCATCGTGCAAGTTTAGACTATTAGATCTTTAGCTTATAAAGTTGATCAATGAACATAAATTGGTCTTACGGGTCTCACGAAAAACCATTGGTCTCACGTGAACCCAGCCCTGTATATGTATACGTATAGGTTTGTGTTTACATGAGATCAGATTGTTTTTGTAAGACTCTTGAGACCATTTCTTTTACACTTGAAACTTCGGACCAAAACACCATGAAGGTGAAAAGAATATGAACCTTCACAACACAAACACTATGAAAGTTACTTTCATAATGTTCTGCTGTGAATTTTCAAGTGTAAAAATATAGTCTTACGGGTCTCATAAAAAATCTAACTATATATATATATATATATAGGGTTGGGTTCACATGAGACCAAAGGTTTTTGTGAGACCCGTAAGACCAATTTATGTTCATTGATCAACTTTATAAGCTAATGGTCTAAAGTTGCATGGTGGCAATTTTGTGATTATTGAGAAGTTTCGTGACAATTTTGTGATTAAGAATGTTCAGCTTGTAGATCTAATTCAATGGTTGAGAATTGGTCTTACGGATCTCATAAAAAACCTTTGGTCTCAGATGATCCCAAGTCTATATATATATATATGACGATAATTAATTGAGAACTACAAAAAGATTACAAAACTGTGACAACCGATATAAAAATATTTGTTTACATTAATTTTTTTTTATTAAAAATTGTGATTTAAGATATTTTTCACATATGTTTGTGCTCACCTCATGAAAAGAATTGCATGTGAAACTTTTTTTTGATTCACTTAGTGAAACAAAAAATACACATAAAAAATACCCATATAGTGAAACAAATACATGTGAAACTATCATATGATGAAACAAATATATGTGAAACAATATCTTAAATCTTAGCATTTGATGAAAACAAATCATGTAAAAAATTGTTTTTAGATCAGTTCTTACGAGGTTTGTAACATTTTTTGTGATTCACATTTGATTTAACCGCTATATATGTACACACACATACATGTATAATATATTGAGTCTTGATTAAAATAAAATTAATCGTGAGACTTTGAAACCACAGGATGAGTTGATGTTTTGATCTAACAATTCAAAAAAACACAACCCTCGTTTTTAATGAAAACATAGAATTTCAATTAGGATTGCACACGAGTTGGAATGATCAGATTTAAGACATTTGAACAATACAACCCAATGTTGTTTGAAAAATCTCAGTCCAACCCAAATCGTATGGGTTGGGTCGGTCAAGTTGGCAGGGTTGAAACTTTAACGCATCATTTTACAATCTAGTTAAGTGATTGTGTATACACAAATAAAACGATAGCGTACAAATAAAGCTAACGGTTACGTATGAGATATTTGCACGATATTTTCTATCAAGTCTAGCAGTTACATTAGATGAATACATACTCTATTTTTCTATATGGTAAAAGTGTCTGGGTGCCAAAACACGTTGCAATTATATTAAATTCATGGTATAGAAAGGTGTCGAGTTCATTAATTAAGGTAAACTCTAAATCTACTAGATCTGATATAACTTGTGAACACCGACTAAAGCAAACAAAACTAAATTTAAACCTACTGCTTGTGAAGACCATGCGAACTCTGTGAACACATTGTTAAAACCTGGTAAAAAATTTCCTAAGTTTGTTTACACTATGTGCACATTTAATTACACATGTGTGTGTGTTACAGGACAGAGGAGATAAAAGAGAGATATTTATGGAATTTGAATTTCCTAAAAAATGCACTAATGTTTATTTAATAAATAACGTTAATTATCTTAACATAGACGTTTATGATGAATCTTTGGAGCTCTCAAATGATCTCTCTCTCTCTCTCTCTCTCTCTCTCACACACACACACATATATATATATATATATATATATTTATATATAGATTTGGGATCATGTGAGACCAAGGTTTTTCGTGAAACCTGTAAGACCAATTCTCAACACTTGGATTAGATCTACAATCTGAACATTCGTAATCACAAAATTGTCACCGTGCAACTTTAGACCATTAGATCATTAGCTTCTAAAGTTGATCAAAGAACATAAATTGGTTTTACGGGTCTCACGAAAAACTTTTGGTCTCACGTGAATCCAACCCTATATATATATATATATAGAGAGAGAGAGAGAGAGAGAGAGAGAGAGAGAGAACACTGTGAAAAGGGAACCAAATAACATATACAGATCGTTGATTGAGATGATCCAACAGATGTGCTTAAAAAGATAGTTATAACTACATTTTTCTAAAAATAAAATATTTCCCAATTTTTTTAAATCGGAAATCAATGAATAATAACTAAAATTGGAGTGAAAAAGATTGATCATTTTGTTATATTTATTGGGACGAAAACCGTAATTTTTAAACCACGAGGATGAAAATAACAACTTTTAACAAACCATAAGGGTTAAAAACGTAATTTACTCTTATATTTATTTCAATATCCATTCTGATGTATTTTTGTATCGGTTTTGTGTGGCTCTTCATATCTTTCTTGAAGAATCTTCTCCAATCCGACCACATACACACACATGTATGTGTGTGTGTATATATATATATATATATATGTGTGTGTGTGTGAGCTCAGAATTTTGTGAGAATGATAAGAACTGTTTGAGACCGTAGATCGAAATTGCATGCATCTAATAGTGTTAACCGGTAAGTGAGGGTGACGACTCTTACTATGGTAAACGCTTACCGGGTAAATTGTTGCATACAATGTTATTGTGGTGGAATAAAATCTTACCGGTGGAATACAATGGTATTAAATTTTACCGATAAACACTTATCGGATAAGTATTTGATAAATGATCCCTAACTGACTACTAGCTGAAAATTAACCAATAAACTATTTACGTTTAGCAAAATTTTAAGACAAATTATTTCAAAAATATGAAATTATCATAAATGACATCTAATAATAAAAATACTAATTATTTATACCTACTTTAATACTTTATTGTAACTATTTAAAAATTTTAATAACTAAATT
>NC_037533.1:18304181-18307197 GCF_001531365.2 Cynara cardunculus var. scolymus | reverse complement strand
AAAAATACATAAACAAGAACTTTTAAATAGTTAATTTGATACTAATATTGATATATTTTTTTGCAAATTTTATATGATATTTTTAAATTTATATTTTATTCAAAAATAAAAACATTATCTATTTTTCAAAACCACATAAAATCATATTATATCGACATGGATAAAAAATAAAATGAAACATTGAAATGAAAATGTGTGTCTCGATGCATTGTACGAGTACCTTTCTAATAGTTAATAACAATACTAATAATCGATGTATAATTGGAAAAAGTGGGAAAAAAAAACTAAGGCATCTTATTGAAACGTTAATTCAAATGATGTTTGCACTAAGTTAGCTTATGCCAAATTAAATCAGACTTTTTAAATAAATTTTAAACATAAACCAGTTTATTGATGTTAAAATGGGCTAACGTTTTCATGTTACAGTATGTTGATGTAAGTTAGCATCTATTACCTGATGTTAGCATTTTCATTTAAGGAACAGTTATTGTATTTCAGTTATGATTATTAACGTACTAAATCTGTTAATGATTTCATTGTAACTTATTTAATTTCTGTTAACGATTTAATGTTAGTACTGATTAACCTAAATGACGATATTAACTTATATGAACCTCCGGTTATTACCAAAATGTTACCATATCTACTATCTTTACTCAATATATATAGATTTGGGATCATATGAGATCAGTCTGTTTTCATGATACCTGTAAGACCATTTTTTTACACTTGAAACTTCATAGCAAAATGTTGTGAAAGTTACGTTTAAAGTGTTTTTGCTGTGAAGGTTCGGCTTTTTTTACCTTCAAATCGTTTTGATGTGAAGTTTTAAATGTAAAAAGGTGGTCTCACGTGTCTCACGAGAATAAGCTAGTCTCACGTGAACCAACGCCCCCCCCCTCTCTCTCTCTCTCTCTCTCTCTATATATATATATATATATATACTATATTATAAAGTATTTGATAAAAACTTTTAAAAAGCATTTTTAATTCATGAAGTACTGTTTGTTGATGCATAGTACTTAAAATTCAATATTACAAGTAAATTGTGCGTAAGTATAACTTATTAAAGCTTTATGTTTGAATTCGTGTAACTAACGACAGATAAACATAATCTAGAGATAAACCTCTCATTTTTATATAAAAGAAAATCTAAAATATAATTAGAATAATAATTGAGTTTTAACAAAATACTTAATTATTATCTTTACAAAAAATATATTGTTAATCCAAAAATAAAATAAAAAAGCAATTAAAGAAATACACAAAAAAGAGAAACTCTAAATAGTTAGTTTGATACTAATATCAATATTGTTTTTTCACGTTTTTATGATATCTTCATATTTATATTTTATTTAAAAATAAAAACATTATCATTTTATCAAACCTTCATAAAACCATATTATAACATCGATTGAGACAAAAGAAAAAACGAAACATTAAAATCGAAATGTATCTCACTGCACTGTGCGAGTACAAATGATAAAAAACAATGTAAGATTTATTTTAATTGACGGATTTCTTTTCTCTAAAAGCAAATCTACGAAACGTTAAATACATGAAATTATCAGTCTATAAACATGTAATTACAGCTATATTTATCTTTTTAATCACGAATTTATTATTAATTTATAATTATATGAAGGTACTTTATAAAAAAAGCAAGATTCGACATTTCAGTAGTGAAACTTGTGATCTGCATATGTTCTGCCTCTTTTTATTTGATAATTACAGCTTAATTAAACATATGTTCAGCTACAAGTAAAATTACATAAACAGACGATAAATTCAAATTTTAGATTAATATTGTGATTATATTATGTATTTTTTAGAGGTAAAACAAATAATATTAAATATATTATTTATACTATGTTATAAAGCATTTGACAAAAACTCTTAAAAACTATTTGTTATGCATGAAGTACTGTTTATTGATATATTTAAAATTCAAGATTACAGGTAAATTGTGCGTAAGTACAACTTGCTAAAGCTCCATGTTTGAATTTCTGTAACAAACTACGGATAAACATAATCATATTGAGAATAAACATCTTATTTTAAAATCTAAAAAATTTAAAATATAATTAGGATAATTATTGAATTTTAACAAAATAATTAATTATTATCTTTATAAAAAAATTATATTATTAAACCAAATATAAATTAATTCGTTATTGAACCTAAATTAAATTATAATAAAAAAGCTGAATTAAAAAATTACATAAAAAATGAAAAAAATTAAATAATTAATTTTATACTAATATTGATATATTTTTGTCAAATTCTTATGATATCTTCGAATTTATATTTTTTTTTTCAAAAATAAAAAAAAACAATATAGTTTTTTTAAAATCACATAAGACCATATTATAACATCAACCGAGATAAAAAATAAAACGAAATATTAAAATCAAGATGTATCTCGCTACATTGCACGGGTACCTTTCTAGTTTATTTTAAATATATACAATTAGATACATATTTTAGCAAATACATTTATGAAATACCCTCAAAAATTGAGAATTTGTAAATTAAATCAAATTTATTAAATTATAATAATTTTTAATTGATAATTAAATAAATTTGAAAAGTGGGTACTTTCAAGATACGTTATATTTTCCAGAGACAACACAAATATAATTTTAAGAGGTCGTTTACCGAACACTTAATCGAGTAAGCATTTACAAAATCATACTACCATACCGGATGAATATGGTAAGTACCAAGAATTTTACTTGCAAGAGCGAGACTAAGACCAAGAGTCTTACCCGATAAGTGAAGTGACAACTCTTACAACAGTAAACATTTACTGGGTAAATTGTTGTACAGGATGTTGTTTCTCAAGTTCTTTATTACTTTTTCAAACTTTCAAGGTCTCGTGATTTTAACTTTATATCATTTATATTATTATTTATAAAAATCAAAATATAATAATTTATATAAATCCATATTTATTTTCATCTAAGAAATATTATTACTTTAATTACATACTTTATCACAAAAAAGAATTGTATTT
>NC_037533.1:18291931-18303859 GCF_001531365.2 Cynara cardunculus var. scolymus | reverse complement strand
AAAATAAGGTTTTTTATTTTTAAAAACGTAAAAAAACCAAAAATACCACGTAGATAATTAATTTATAAATATAATTAAGATGCTTTTTAAATCATTATTACAATAAAAAATAATAGAAAAAAATTTATTAATTTGGAAAAAGTGTGATTTTCCATTCTTGGAGGCTTAAAAGCCAAACAAAAAGCTTATAAACAAAAACAGAAACAGAAATAAAAAAAACACAAAAAAACAAAAAAAAAAAAACAAAAAGAAAATTAATAGAAATAATAATTTTTGGGGATTAAATTCATCTTTTAACCATTTTTATCTGAAATTTTCAAGAATATCACTTAGGGATTGTTTGTTTACCTCTTAATAGTTCCATTACCAGGCAAACTCTGAATCGTTAAGAGGTGAATCTTGATTGGAAAAAAAAAAGTTTGTCTCTTAATGGTTCTAAAACCCTCTGAATGATTTTGTATCATAGGTCTTCCTTAACAATTAAGAGCCATAATTTCATTGTAAACAATTACCAAACAATTATATTTCATTTTGTACTATATCATGAGAGCCTCTTAATCATTCTACATCAAACCATTCAACAACTACCAAACAACCTCTTATCTTCGTAAGTGACACTTTCTTTATTTTCTGAAATGTTAAAAAGACAAAAAAAAAAAAAATAAAATAAAATAAAGAGTTTCACTTTTCACCGACTTAGGTGAAAATTAATTTCTTTTAACTTATGTGTAAGTCTTGACGATACAACTTGCAAATATAATAATATTTCAGAAAGAGTAAATTACATGAAAAAGCATTATATTTTAACTTGATTTCTATTTTGGGTAACATATTTCAAAACTTCCATTTTGGTACATAAGATGTAAAGTTTTAAACATTCAAATACCAGGTAACCGGTTGAAGCATTAACCGATTACCATACTGATATGGCGAGCAATTGATAAAATTGGGTTGAATAGCAAACAATACCAAGTTGGATACCAAATCACTCGTCACATCAGCATGGTAACCGGTTAATGCTTCAACCTGTTACACGGGTACTTAAATGTTTAAAATTTTACATCTTAGATACCAAAATGAAAGTTTTGAAAGTACGTTACACAAAATAAAAATCAAGTTAAAGTACAATACTTTTTCATGTAATTTGCTCTTTAGATTAACATATTCATGTCAGCAAATAATATTGAGTTAGATACCACATCACTCGTCACATCAGCATGGTAACCGGCTAATGCTTCAACCTGTTACTCGGGTATTTAAATGTTTAAAACTTTACATCTTAGGTACCAAAATAAATTTTTTGAAAGTAAGTTACCCAAAATAGAAATCAAGTTAAAGTACAATATTTTTTTCATGTAATTTTCCCTTTAGATTAATATATTCATGTCATCAAATAATATTGAGTTGAATATCACATCATTCAACACATCAACATGATAACCAGTTAATACTTCAACCTGTTATCCAAATATTTAATTGTTTAAAACTCTACACATGTAGATTATGAAAACACCATGTATCCAGCTCAGTTTATAATCATCTACCACAAAAGTGACATTTCCCTTTTTTTCATCTCGTCTTTTTCCCATAATCTTAAACCAATATAAAGCCATTGCCCTTTTCACTCTGCAACACCATCATCATCATCATCGTCTTCTCCATCCTTCTTTCTCTCTCTACAACCCCACTTTCTCTCTCTAAAACCCACCATCTCTCTGATGCTATCCAGGCTTAACAACACCAGTATTATGTGGATGAATGATGATGATGATGATGATGAACGAGACAACAATCAAGTTAACAGAAATGAAGAAAGCCATGAAATCAACTCCATCTCTGCATTCAAATCGATTCTAGAAGTTGAAGAAGATAACAACAATAACTGGTTCATGCAACACCAGAACCGCCATGAAAGCACCTTGAGCTTTTCTCAGAACAATATCCTGTTACAACCAGTTGATTCTTCATCATCGTGTTCCCCAACTTCCGCTTCTGTTTTCCAGAATCTCGACCCGACCCATGTTCATTACTTCTTACCTCCAAAACCCACCATTGCTTCCATTTTGAACCCGATTTCGAATAATCCGTTGGATGGAACGTTTGATCTTGGTTGTGGGACTGGATTTACTGGGATTCTTCCTGGGTTTTGCGATATGGGTTCGCAAACCCAAAATGGGGTTTCCAATTTGAGCTCAGATCCTCAATTTTCAGCCACCCATTTGCTTCAATTGGCCGGAAATGGATTCGGGTCTCCGGCGTTTCCGGGTTTCGACGACGGATCCACCGGAACTTCTTTGGTTTTAAACCGGTCTAAGTTGCTTAAACCGTTGGATAATTTCGCTTCAACTGGAGCTCCACCGACTTTATTTCAAAAAAGAGCTTCTCTGAGAAGAAACTTGAGTGACATTAACTCCGGCGACGCCGGCGGCGGCGGAGGAGGAAGTTTGGGGGTTTTGGGTGAAGGAATGAATGAGAAGAAGAGAAAGAGTAGCGGTGGTGGAAGTTGGGATGATGTTGATAATCTTAGTTTGGATGGCTCCGGTTTGAATTATGATTCCGACGATTTCACGGTGAACACCACCGGCAATTTTGAAGAAAATGGGATTAAAATTAGCGGTGGGAATAGTTCTAACGGGAACAGTACAGTCACCGCCGCCGGCGGCGGCAAGGGAAAGAAAAAAGGGCTTCCGGCGAAGAATTTAATGGCGGAAAGACGCCGGAGAAAGAAGCTTAATGATCGGCTTTACATGCTCAGATCCGTCGTCCCAAAAATCAGCAAGGTAAAAATTCGATTTTTTTGGGAAATTTACCGAAATAACCAAATTAACTTTTTAGCCATTTTTAACCGTTTTCTAATCAAATTCACTTTTTACCAAATTTTCATCCAAATTCACTTTTTAGCCATTTTTATACAGAAAGCTAGAAAACTTATGCATATGTTTAAGGATCTTGGATACTTACGTAAATGCATAAGTTTTCTGGGTTAAGGTTTCTGCGTAGAAACCCTTTTTTGCCGAAACTCTTTTTACATAATGATCGGCTAACAAGTGAATTTGGATCAGAAAATGGCTAAAAAGTGAAATCCCCGGTTGGTTTGGGGTATTTTTGTAAATTTACCATCTTTAATCAATTCATTTTTCAAATTTTCCAAATTTTTGAAGAACCCTATTGAAATAAATCTAGATTTCTTCAATGGGTATTCAATAATTCACCATGAATGTGCTTCAAGATCCGCCATTAATGTCCTTAAAAAATTTCAGATGGACAGAGCTTCAATTCTTGGAGATGCAATCGAGTATCTAAAGGAGCTTCTACAGAAGATCAATGATCTTAACCATGAACTTGAATCAACCCCATCAGGGTCATCATTGACACCCACCGCCGCCGCCGCCGCCACCACCATGGCCGCCGCCGGATTCTACCCTCTAACGCCAACTCCGACGAGCCTCCCGTCAAGAATCAAAGAAGAACTTTGCCCTAGTGCCATCCCTAGTCCAACTGGCCAACCTGCAAGAGTAAAAATTCCACAAACCCTAATCATAATTCTTGAATTTTGATGGATTTCTTGATCAAATGTGGGGAAATTTACGGAAATAGCCGATCTGCCAAAAGGGTTTCACTTATTTAGCCATTTCCCTAAGCGGTTGTTTGTTTATCTTTTAATAGTTCCATTAAGAGGCAATTTCTGAATTGTTAAGAGATGAATCTTGTTTGGCAAAAAAAAAGTCTGCCTCTTAATGGTTCTAAAACCCTCTGAATGATTTTGTATCCTGGATCTCCTTTTAATCAATAGGAGCCCTAATTTTATTGTTCACAATTACCAAACAATTATATTTTATTTTGCACTATATCATGAGAGCCTCTTAATCATTCTCCACCAAACCATTCAACAATTGTCAAACAGCCCCTTACTTAGAAGAGCTTACGCATATTCGTAAGGATTGGTTTTCGGTAAAAAAAATTCGAATCCTTGTTGGCATAGTGGTTTCGGCCAATGGGATGTGGTGGATTATCCCATCTGCCCTGGTTCACTTCCAGGCGTCCAGAACAACAGTGGCTACTGAATTTATCAGGGCTGATGTCTTGCGGTCACAATTTGCCGTAACATGGGATACCCTTCCAAAAAAAGTGAATTTCTGCTTAAGATCGTTTAAAAACTGAAATGAGGTCTGAAAATGGCTATAAAGTGATCAGAGCTCGGGAAATTGGCTATTTCTGTAAATTTCCCAAATATGGGTTTTTGACGGTGGTTTTTTACGGTGGTTGTAGGTGGAAGTGCGGCAGAGGGAAGGAAGAGCGGTTAACATACATATGTTTTGCAGTAGAAGGCCTGGTTTGCTGCTTTCCACCATGAGAGCTCTTGATAACCTTGGTTTAGATATTCAGCAAGCTGTTATAAGCTGCTTCAATGGCTTCGCTCTCGATGTTTTTCGAGCCGAGGTACATTTCTTACGATCCATCGCGGGTTTTTTTTATCTGTATTTAGAGTCTGATATCAACTAGACTTGAATTTGTTCACCTCGATATATGTTGGATTCCCCCAAAAAGCTCTTTTGGAGAGTAGGAGTGTAACATAATAAGGTTACACATATTCTTACATGGTATCAGAGCAAAGTCTGTCGATTTAGGGCAATTTCTGCCCGTCTAGTCAGTGTTGGAGGGTGCGTGTTAGGGGCTGTTTGATTGGTTTTCCATTAAGTCATGTATGATTAGATTGGAAAGTTTTTGTTTAAGAGGGTTTTTTCATAAACAAAAGGACGTGTTTTTTAATTGGGAGTGACAGGTTTGGAAAAAACTTGGTTTTCTGCATAAAGCTCTCCCCCGTCCCCCCTATAAAGCTACTGAATCAATCACTTTATATATTATTAAGCCACTATCAAACAGTCATATATAGCTGACCGAGTGAACTATGAGTTCCATTAAGCTCATTAAGTTGCTAACAAACTTGCCCTTAAAGTCTCACGTCAGCTAGACCTTGACCTATTATGTTCGATATCTGTCAGAATCTCCCTTCTTTCGAGGGGTAATTTAATGGCGTTCCACGTATTTTCACGACATCCTTTTTATCCAAATTTTGCGGTTTTTTATCGTGTGTTTGTGGTTTACAGCAATGCAAAGAAGGGCAAGATGTTCATCCTGATCAGGTTAAAGCCGTGTTGCTGGAGTCGGCCGGTTATCATGGTGTCGCCTGAGCCGAGATCGAGTGTTTGAGATGATGGTTGTTTTCGTTTTTTGTTTGTTTGTTAGGTTCGGTCGGAGTAGGTAGCGTTAAATTGGCTAAATTTGCCGAATGTTTTTAAGGCGTTTTGGATTTGGGTTTAGAGGTTAATTATGTTGTTTCGAATGGATATCGTGTTTTGTTTGATTTTTATGTTTCTTGGTACTGTTTTGGTACGTTTCATGTTTATGTGTCGTTGGCGTAGACATATCAGCTACGCCAGACTTGTCCCCTTATGGGGACATCACCTTCGCTTGGAACCAATGGTTTTCGGGTTATAAAGATAGAAGTACGCCTTAAGGCATGAATGGACCGTTGCTTAAACCGAACCGTTCATAGTATCCAGTGATTAAGGGGTCGTTTAGTAAATACTTATATTGATAAGCGATTACTAAACACAACAATGACTGAGAATCTTATCCGGTAAGAGGGAAGACAAGGTTCGAGAGTTTCACCCGGCAAGCACCCATTGGGGTTATAAACGCTGACCATCAATCCAGTTTGATGGCCAGCAATGTTACCCCATAAGGTAAATAAGAGTGGTGACTCTTGCCTGTAAGCACTTACCCGGTAAGCGTTTGGTAAACGACCCTCAAGTTTATGATTCATGAGGCAAAAAGCGTTGTACAATTTTATAAACAAAATCGAACATCGAGTTAATCTATAAATGTTCGTTTCTGAACTTTCAAGTGTCGAATGATTATATAAAAACACAATAATTCTTAGAGGTGTTAACGGTTTGGTATGGTTCACTTAGTAGCAAATGTGTGCACCGAATCGCACGAGACGGATACCTAGGTATCCGAACCAAACCAAAAAAAGTGGATCCATGTTGGCCCACGCTATGATGGCCCGTTTGGTAGTGATGGCCAAACATTCGTCCCTGAATTGGGCAGGACCACTTCTAAATCGATCCTTTTTAGAATCAGGTCAGTGGGCCCTGAAAAAAAATCGTAAGATCCGATGACCGGTCCCCGTCCAAAATCCAGTCCCGACACGGCTCGGTTTTCAAAAAGAATACGGTTTTAAAAATCTTGTTACACGACAATGTTATTATTGTTTTTTTTTAATTACAATTTTTTGGAATTTAGCTTTGAAAATACACTTTGAATAATGCTTTTACTTGGACTATTTTTTCGAAAAACCTACATTATAATTAATAAAAACGTTTAAAATTTGAAAAATCGGCCCCACACATATCTGGTTCCGATCCCATAACCAATTCTGGGGGAGCCTTGAAATTCCGCAAAATTTTAACTGTTGAGCCATAACCGGTTCCAATTTGTCTTGGATCCACTTGAACCCAATTTAGTCATCTTTACTTGTTCGTTTGTGACTTAAGAGCAGGGACAAACCTATAGTGGTGCATACGGTGGCACATGGCACCGTATTATTCCTCCGTCAAAGGGTAAAAAAAATTAGGTTCGTGAAAGGTGCAACTGTATTAATATGTTGTGTATCACCGTATGGATTTGAAATTACAATGAGAACAAGTTTTATTTAGTAGAGTTAGTTTGCAAGGCTTTTCTTCCACCCCAGACTCAAGTTCGAATTTTGTTAGTGTCATTTTCTTAGTCAAATGGTGCCACCATTTGAAAAAAAATCTCCGTATATTTGTTTCTTATAGTCAAACGGTGCCACCGTTTGAAATTTTTTCCTTACAGTATTTTCTTATAATCAAATGGTGTCACCGTTTGGAAAAAAAATTTGGGTCTATCCCTGCTTAAGAGCTCGGTGCCCACAATTAGCCACATCCCCAAAAAAGCTGTTACTCTCATACGATGATTGTTAAACTCAAACCCTCGTTTGATTGTACATGTATATCAGTCTGGAACCAACTATCTGTTATGCTTGGGACATCTCAAACTTAACTTCATGATATGGACATGATAACAAAATATTGTTTCCTCTGTCCCAAAATAAATGTACACAATGACATTGATACAGTTTTAGTAACGTGTAATTATTACTCTTTAATTAACAAAATGACACTTTTACCCTTAATCCCCTTGTGGCTACGGAGATTCAAATGCGGTGACTCCGGGCTATCTGCAAAGCAGGTGGTCGCCCTAGGATTAGTCGGCTCGCATAACAGGTTGGATATCTAGGTTAATAAAAAAAATGTAATAACTGTTAATGGATAAAATCGAAGAGTAGTTATAACCGAATCAAAAAGGGTAACTCAAAGTCTGGAAAACCATGTCTGAACCTAAGTCTGGACTCAAGGTCTAGATTTAAGACTTAGTCCGGAACAAAAAACCGATCAGACTTAGCCACAAGTCTGGACTCAAAGTCCAGAGTTAGGTTTTTAGCCAATTTTCCACGTCTGAAATACTCAAGTCTGAACTCAAAGTTCAGATCTCTAGAACCATTGCTTCAGATTTACGACTCAAGTTTGAATCCCACTATTCAGATGTAAACACTTAGCCAAAGTAAAGCACTCAAAAAAAAAGTTTGTTGGGTTTTTTTGAACTTTTCTCAATAAATAATTAAACAAGTCGGTATCATGGTACTACCGTGGTATGAGACTTCCAATACCGTGTACCAACCAAGTTTTCTTATTTGGTATGGTACCAAACAATTGCAATTGGTACCGATTGAGATGTACCAATTTAATTGGTACAGTTGACACAGATTGATTTGTTTTGATACAAAATAGTCAACCCTAAAAATGACACTTAATGAGACCAATCTAATTTGGTTCCATTAGCAATTAACCCTATATATATATATATAGAGGAGTGATCATATGAAAACCGCTCTCATTTGTGTAAACCGTGCAAACCACCTTCATCTGTCGATTTCATTGTTTAATCTTATAAAATTTTTTCATGAAATTGTTTAATCTTGTGAAATTGTTTCATATAATACTTTTTTTTGATGAAGTTGTTTCATATATGGTTGTAAAATTGTTTCATATAATACTTAATGAAACTGTTTCATGTATTTCTCTAAAGTTAAAATAATGAAGATGATAATATCTATGATTAACACCCTCCGCAATAAAAATGATTAATCAACCTCTCATAATTACAAAAAAATGAACAAAATGAAAAATTATGATTGGTTGAATGCGGTTTGCACGGTTTGTACAAATTGAGTGGTTTGCATTTGATCGCTCCCCTATATATATATATATATATGTATGTATATATATATATATATATGTATATATATATATATATAACTTTTGTATGGGAACATTTTTTAGTAACCCTTTTTCTGAAATTACGTTGGCTATCCAGAAAAAAAAACCCTGTTATATCTTTCATGTTCCTCCAATCAAATTTCTACATGTATAAATGTACGGGTCAATACGTAACAGTAGGCAAAAACAATGTAAAAGGGCACATATATAAATTAAATGACAGTACAAGAGATGAAAAAATATGACGTGACAGTTGGCTGGCTGGCAGCTGTACGAGCGGTTAACGTCTGCGTACGGCTCCGTGAGAAGGGCGGTGGACAGAAATGGGATATTATTGAAGGGATATGAAAGAAACAGAGAAAGGAGTAACGGAGATTTTTCTATCTAAATAAACCATATAACAGAAGTTGGCTAAAAGGAAGGTCGACCAAGCCTTCAAGCGTTTCGTAGACGTAACTCATCCAGATCTTTAATCGGTCTTCGGTTTTTTTCCAGAAATTCATAACTTGTGTAACTGATAATAACGGGTCTTAAGATCCTAGTCTTTTAACTTTTTGTAGGATGTCTTTTTAGCTTCGAAATAAATTCACCGTTCATTAACGTTTTTTTTTAAATAAACTCAATATTGTATTCATTCTTACGTTACTATTTTAGTTTGTCCTAATATAAGAGGGTGTTTGATTAGAGGTATTAGGCAGTAATCAATGAGAATAAAAATAAAAGAAACTGTTTGGTTTTATATAATAGTATAATGGTGCTCGTATAATATAGCGACATATATCTCAATTGTTAACGTATCGTTTTATTATTTATCTATGTCGATATAATAAGATTTTTATTAGTTTTGAGAAAAACGATAATGTTTTTATTTTTGAATAAAATATAAATTTAAATATATTATAAAAATATGAAGAAAAAAATATATCGATATTAATATCAAATTTACTATTTAAAGTTTTGGTTTTTTGTGTAATTTTTTTAATTCAATGTTTTATGTATAATTTAATTTAGATTTAATAACGAAATAATTTATTTATCACTTAATAATATAATTTTTATAAAGATAATAATTAAATATTTTGTTATAACTAATAGTTATCCTAATTATATTTTAGATTTTTTATATTCAAAATGAGATGTATATTCCGTATTTGATTATGTTTATCTATAGTTAGTTACACAAATTCAAAAATGAAGCTTTAATATGTTGTACTTACGTACAATTTACTTGTCATCTTGAATTTTACGTAATATGCATCAATAAACAGTATTTTATGCACATAAAAAAATAGTTTCTAAGAGTTTTTGTCAAATTATTTATAATATAGTATAGATAATGGGCTCAATCCTACGGAAGCCCAAAATTTGATTCCAGGTTAAACTGAGGGAATGAAAATTCATTCTTATTTTCATTCATATGACTGAACCAAACACCCCCTAAGTGTCCATTTTTTTTTAATAAACGTCTACTTTGTCATTCTACCCTTAACTATGAGATGATTAATATTTCTCTGTCGACAATTAAATGTAAAATTGTCCTTTTGTTAATTAAAACTGTATGCCTTTTTTCTGATTTGTTTGAGCTTGGATTTCAAAGATCAAAAGTGTCTGGAAGTCTGAGGTTCAAATCCAAAGAGGAATAAGAATCCTCTTGTGACCACTAACCACGGAGGTTTAAATACGGTGACTTCGGGCTACCTGCAAAATTGTTAATCGTCCTAGAATTAGTCAGTTCGCATAACAGGTTGGACATCCAGGTTAATTGATAATTGGAAAAAGAATATGATAAGAATGAAATTCAAAAAGTGGTGATAAATGAATAAGACAAAAAAAGGGTAACTTTTTGTTACTGGGCCATGGTAGCTGAACCAAATGTTTAGGCCCACTTGCTTTCAATACCTAAAAACAAACCATGTCATATAGGGCTTTAAGGCCATTTTTATTTTGACTTAATCTTTTTAAATATCTATACTATATTATAAAACATTTGACAAAAACTTTTAAAAATAATATTTTATGCTTGAAGTATTGTTTATTGATGCATATTATTTAAAATTCAAGATTTCAAGTAGATTGTGCATAAGTACAGCTTATTAAAGCTTCAAGTTTGAATTTTTTTTATTTTTGATTAACCTGGATATCCAACCCGCTATGCGAGTTGACTAATCTCAGGGCAACCACCTGCTTTTCAAATAGTCCGGAGTCACTGCATTTGAACCTCCGTGGGCATAAGGGGATTTTTATTTCTTCTTGGATTTGAACCTGGGACCTCCTGATACTTTTGACCTTTGGAGCCAAGCTCAAACCAATCAGACACCACCCTTGTGGTTGTTTGAATTTATGATACTAATTGAGAATAAACATAATCAAATAGAGTATAAACTTCTCATTTTAAAATATAAAATATCTAAAATATAATTAGAATAATTATCGAATTCTAACAAAATAATTAGTTATTATATTTATAAAAAAAAAGTCTTTTTATTAAATCAAATATAAATTACTTCGTTATTGAACCTAAATTGAATTATAATAAAATTTTGAATTAAAAAAATACACAAAAAATTAGAAAATTTAAATAGTTAATTTGATACTAATATCGATATATTTTTGTCAAATTTGTATGATATCTTTAAATTTATATTTTATTCAAAAATAAAAACATTGTCGTATTTTTAAAATCACATAAGACCATATTATAACATCGACTGAGATAAAAAATAAAACGAAATATTAAAATCAAGATGGATCTCGCTGCATTGCGCGAGTACCTTCTAGTTTGAAATTATATGGATTTATAACCTTTAGTGTATTTTAACATATCAGGCTAATTGTATTAGATATTTTATGTTTTGTTCGTGTATCTGGATTCATGTCCAGTTCTCGGTTTTGATGTCATCTGTAACATCTCAAGTCAAAAGTATCAGATATTGTACACACATCTGGACTCATGGTTAGTACTGTAAACTAACCGAACGTTCAACGAACCGTTCGGCGGGAGGTTCGTTTATTTAATAAATGAAAGAATATGAACAAATTTTTTTGTTCGTTTAGTTAAACGAACGAACATGAACAAGATTCTTGTTTGTTCATTTATGTTCGTGAACATTCGTTCATTTATGTTCATTTATATATTAAATTTAATATATAATCTTTTATTTATTTAGTATGAATTTAAATAATATTTATTTAACTTTTAATTTTTTTAAAATTTATTTAGGTTTAAATTTTATTATTATTTTGTTTTATTTAAAATTTTTACTTTTTTACTTTTGTCAAATTAAGATGGTGATTTTTTTTTCAAATGATAATTGTTTTATGTATGTTTAAACTATGGATAATTGGTATGTAATAGTTAATTGAATGACAAGTAGTGATGTTTGTTTGTTTATGTCCGTTTAGGCCTATTCTTTTATGTCCGTTTAGACTAGGGGTGAGCAGCGGAACCGGGTACCCGTTTGCGGAACCGGAACCGCCTTGGAACCGCCGGTTCCGGAACCTGAACCGATATGAGTAGTTCTGGTTCCGGTTCCTAAAATACGGAACCGATTGAGAATGGTTC
>NC_037533.1:18279356-18291706 GCF_001531365.2 Cynara cardunculus var. scolymus | reverse complement strand
TAGTTCTACTAAACTATATACTTCATAGTATGTAATCGTTAAGTTTTGAACATTTACAATTATAGTATGTAATCGTTAAACTTTGAACATTTTCTATTAGTCTATTATGGTTTATAATCGTTAAACAATATTTGTAACCATTATTCCGTATAATTTGTATTCTTGTTTATTTAATTTAGTGTTTTGGCATTGTTTTATTTTTTATTTCTAAATAACAAAATTTTAATATTTTATGAAGTGGGTACCCGGAACCGGAACCGCCAAAAATTCAAGAACCGCTCTAACCGGTTCCGGTTCCGGATCCAATATCTCAAGAACCGCCGGTTCCGGTTCCTGTCAAAAAGGGCGGGTACCCGCCTATGCTCACCCCTAGTTTAGACCTGTTCGTTTATGTTCGTTTAGCATGCTAATGAACGAACATAAACGGACACGAACACACTTGATTTCTTAACGAAAGAACACAAATGAACATGAACACACCTTATTTCTAAATGAACGAACACGAACACAAATATTTTCGTCCGTTTACCGTTCATGTTCGTTCGGTTAAGTTAAACGAAGAACATGAACAAGCCTTTGTTTGTGTTCGTTTGGTTTGTTTATAGTCCTACTCATGGTTTTAAAATGTATCTGATGGAAAAGTTATTCAATCCCTTGTAATGCTACTTTCATTCCCCTCCCCAACCAATGTGGGTTCTTACAAACGAATCAAATTAATTTTCATTTTCTATATATTGTATTTTTAGAATAACTAAACTTTATTTTATTAATTGATTATATTTCATATTTTTTGTCACATTAAAAAAATAAAAATGTCAACCAAAAAGGTGGTACCTGATTGGTTTGAGCTTGACTTCAAAAGTCAAAAGTACCAGGAAGTCTCAGATTCAGATCCAAGGTGAAATAAAAATTCTCTTATGGCCATGGAGGTTCAAATGCGGTGATTCCGAGTTATCTGCAAAGCAAATGGTCGTCTTGGGATTAGTCGGCTCGCATAACGGGTTTGATATCCAGGTTAATAAAAAATTGTCAATAAAACTTCATAATGGGGTTAAAAAAACCCCACTTTTAATTTTTTATTTATAAAATCTAATTCTATTTATAGTTTATTGTATATATTATAAAATTATTAAAATTTTTATATTAATTTTAATTTGTTAATATCAAGGATGAGGATTAAAATTGGAGAATGAATAATATTTGAAAAAATTTGAGGATATTGTGAAATGTAGGAAAACGTCGGAGATATAGAGAATTTGGATGCATTTCAGAGCTTTCTTGATTTTTGAAAAACATATAAAAATACATGAAAAATGAAAAACTAAAACAAAATTAAAAATTAATTTTATGATAATTAATTATTATTTTGTTTTATAGATTAATAAAACAAAATAAAATGGCTAAGAAAAAAAAAAGCGTATACAAGAACCCGGGTTCTTATTCAATCACATGGGTTTATAAAAATACATTTATCCCACAGTGGAGGTTTTTATAAAAACTCCAACAAAAACCTTAACAAGAACTTTCATTGTGGATACTCTTATGTCTCTTTTTAATGTTTGTTTACTAAAGATATTAAGCGGAGGGATTTCGCTGACATTGTGTCGACTATAAACTATTCATCTTGCTTAGAACCATCGTTGCGTATGGGAAAGAGGGCTTCTACCAACCACAAGGGTGGTGCCTGATTGGTTTGAACTTGACTCCAAATGTCAAAAATACGTGGAGGTCCAAGGTTCAAATCCAAGGAGAAATAAAAATCCCCTTGTGGCCACGGAGGTTCAAATGCGATGATCCGGGTTATCTGCAAAGCAGGTGGTCGCCCTAGGATTAGTCGGCTCGCATAGCGGGTTGGATATATCTAGGTTAATAAAAAAAGGGGGGGCTTCTACGAAAAGGGTGAATGGTCCCAAACTCCGTCGCTAGGTAGTCCACTTTATTCATGACTCTAAGAACAAGATTTCCAGGATCAAGAAACTAGCAAACAAACACGCTCGTCTAGAGACTTTTCTCGTATGCCAGCAAAATGGAATTTCGGTACAACTCCRCTTGCTGCAAAGCCTTTATTTCTCGTCCAAAGTCACAAGCGTTGTGCATAATTATCATTTATCCCACAAGTTATATGCTCTAAAAAGAAGTTAAGAAAACCATGCCTAATAAAATAACGCGTCATAAACATGTCATACTGTGTTACAACGTGCACCAAACCATTCAACAAGTGATATTATTATACACAAATCTAATAATAAAAACAAGTGGTAAAAGTAAGATTCAGGCTTCATTCACATATAATCTCTTACATGCATGCAAAAACACCTCTATACAGACAGACCATCATCCTCACCTCAATAATCTTCCATATTACATTTATCTTGTGTATCATATACTAAATATATATATATATATATATATATATATATATATATATATATCAGCTCCAGCTTTCCAAAATTGAAAAATACTTCTACATATTTATATATTACCAAAAGGGTGGCAGAAGTTGGAGCATCATCTTATCTTCACATATTTATTTCACTTGTTCCCAATTGGATATCATGCTATGCTCTCTCTCTTCTAATTCACCTACCACATCATCCTGTAAGAGTAAAATTCCATAAATCAATATCATATAAATATATAATTATTACATTTTTTTAATTAATTAAATGAAATATAAGGTTTTTTCACCTCATAATTAAGAATAGAATTATAAATTAGACATTTTTGAAAGTGGATACTTAAGGTCAGTTTCTTAGCAACTTAATGAGCTTATTTGGTTAGCTATGCATGACTGTTTGGTAGTAGCTTAATGATATAGAAAATGGATTATTCATTAAGCTTCTAGGGAAGTTTTTTTTTTTTTTTTTGGATTAACCTGGATATCCAAMCCACTATGCGAGCCGACTAATCCCAGGGTGACCACCTGCTTTGCAGATAGCCTGGAGTCACCGCATTTGAACCTCCGTGGCCACAAGGGGTTTCTTATTCCTCCTTGGATTTGAACCTGGGACCTCCAGGTACTTTTGACTTTAAGGAAAGTTCTATGCATAAAGCCAAGTTTTTCCAAACCCGTCCCTCCCAATTAAAAAACACGGTCCTTTCATCTATGAAAAAACCTTCTCAATTTATACAAACATATTAATTTAACCCACACTGACAACTTTATTGCCATAAAGAAAAACCAATCAAAAAGCCACTAATTATGCAAATGCAGACTCCATGGGCGAATTTAAAGAGGGAGGGATAATATCCCTTTGGCTCTCGTTTAATTTTGATAACATCAGTGGAAAAGAAGGAAAAAACGATTTGGGTGTTGCAAAAAACCGCTTGTATCTCATTCATAATTAATATTTGATTTTATTTTATATTATGTTAATTATTTTGTGGTCCGCTTGAAAAGATTTATGGATCCGTACTTGTTACATCAACGTCAACAAAAGTTACAGAAAGTTTACCTACTCGTACGAACGAAAGCAGTTGCTTATGCATTCTCGTTTTTCCTTGTATCCTTTTCATCCATGCCTTCCGCTACTGATGAATTGTCATCGTTTAGAGTCCCGGGATTCATCCTCTGAACCTCCTCTCGTGTATAAATGAACATCTTCCGAACCATCCCACAGAATTCCCTAAACAAATAACACACCACAATAAGAACACAAACCTTCTGAAAATACAAAATCAACAATATCAAACTGCTTAGGACAAAAGGGGGGGGGGGGGGGGGGGGGTCTTGGCACAATGGGATCAAATCTTCACCAAAGGAGAGGAGTATGTGTGAGTAGAGATTGCTAAAATGGGTTCATCCCCGGCACAGGACCAGCCTAGGACCAGAACTGATTGGGACTGGCCCAATGGTCCGTAACCGGTTATGGTTTTTGAAAATTCAAGGCCAGTCCGGCCCCGGTTATGGCACCAGGACAGGGTATACATAGGCCCGATTTTACAAAAAAAAGTTCTTATAAATTGTATATCAAGATTTTCAAGTTTTTTTTACCAAAATCTTCAAATTTATTTTAAGTTTTCCAAGTTCTTTTGGAAGTTTTGGAAGTTTTTCAAGTTTTTTAATTCAATACTATATTTCAAAAATCATAATTATAAAAACATATACGAAATATTTTGTAAAAAAGACTTCAAATAAATATTTAAAGTGTATTTGAATAATGCAACTAGAGATTTTAAATTGTATTTCAATAAAATATTGTCAAAAAAAATAGAAAATAATCGAAGAAGATATTTTATATTTTTTATATGTTCAAAATTATTCTTTTGGAAAAAGAAAAACTTGGGAACAATTTGGGCCCGGGCCAAGGGTTTTTGGTTGGGACCGGGACTGGTTATGAAAAGAAAATTATGGACAGGGGTCGATTTTTGGTTATCTCTATGTGTGACTATTTGTCGTGTGTGTATATATATATAAACACAGTTATTAAGAAAATGCTTACGGCCACGGATCATCTCCAACAAGCATCATGTCACCTTCATCATCCGTATAAACAACTAGCCAATTCCTGTTGCCGGGCCTCTTTAGTTCACCGTTGAATTCAAATAACTCATCCAATTCACCAATCAATTCATCATAGTTGTTATACTTTGTGAGGTCCACAGACCTACCAAGAGCAATCCCTTGCTTATGAACCTGAAATTATTGCACATTACGATTCAATACCACCCACCAACAATATCCTAGTCTACCAAAGAGTCATTGACCCAGCAGTATCCCACTTACCAGTAGCGCCCAACCTCCCAAGAGGTCAAGTTCGAGCTCAAAAAAGGTGAGTGTGTGAGTTTTGTTGTATGTAAATATTTTTTTGGAAGGGTGTCCGTGGCTATAACGGACTAATCCGGCAAATTGTGACTGCAAGAAATCACCCCTGATAAACTCAGAGGCCACAATTGTTGTGTACGGCTGGAATCAAACCCTAGGCAGATGGGATATTCCACCACATGCCCCAGGATCTCAACCACTACGCCACAACCCTTGTGGTCCTGTATATAAATATTATATGCTTCAAGAAGAACAATAACGAGTCATGTGAGAAAAACCCAACAAAACCAAACCCTGAACGAACCTAGTATATCCTTACCTCAACCCCGATTGTGCACAATGCTAAAGTGCATGCAGGCAGGCCATAAGATATGTGATATAACCGGTAGGGTGAAGGGAAAACCGCAAAAAATTGAAGAAATGAGAAACACCCTAATGACCATTCATCTTAACAGTATGCACATGTGCATACAGGTAATTTGCATGTAACATGCCCGGTATGCACACGTGCATAGAAACCAGGAAACATCTTCAATTATTCGTATGCACATGTGCATACCATACTAGTGAATGGTTATGAGGGTGTTCCTTGGTTTTTCATTGTTTGGGGGTTTTCTCTTGAACTTCCCTCTTGAACTAGTAATCAGGAAATATAATAACTTAATGGTGTACAAGTAGACAATGTAATACAAGTAGATGATAACTAAACCAATACCTTCGTACAACTCCTTGTAGAAACACCCTGGACTTTCGCCTGCAAATGCTGCTCTTTACCAACTGCTGAATGATCCGCAACTTTCAAACGCTTGGATTGTTCGAACTTTTGATCACAATCAAAAGTGAGGTACCGCTGTGATTGCACCTGCCCTACTGCTGCTGCCGCTGCTGCATCTGATATATTTGTGTTACCAGCAAGGGGTACACCAAATATTTTGCAGTTCCCATCTTTTGGTCTCATGATCTCGTTCTGTTTAACCGATTGAGACTTTGGCATCACCTCACTCAAGTGAGAAGACGACATCTGAAGATAAGAAGAAAGTGGTGGAGGCATCCGTCCACCCCTTTGATTAGGATGAACAGAGTACTGATCAAATGCACTGTACCTAACATCTTGAAGACCGTTTTTCATGCCGCCTCCCAACAAGCTGAGGGAAAGACTCGAGGGCATAATGGGCCATGGATTTGAATGGTGCAAGTTGAATTTTCCTTCGTTGGATGGTGTCGAGAATTCGTTTGCAGAACAATTGTTGGACCCAAACCCCGATAATAGATCCGCGAACGAGGATTCACCAGTCCTCCCACGTCGAGAAGCATTAACTGCGTCAGCTTTTTCGTCATCTATTACAGAAGGTGTCCAATGAATCGGCCTATCACATGAATCTGACTCGTTACTATCCACAAAAGTGCCTCTCAAGGTCGATAATTCTTGACCTTGCAAGACCCGTGAGAATGCACTTGCTGGTGAAGGGTCTGTTGCAGGTATCTTTGATGAGCCTATAAAAAGTAAACTTGTAAAAAAACAAAATTCATAATTCACATTGCCTCAAATCAGACAACTTATAGTATTTTAGGTACCTTCTCTAGTAAGAACAGAGGAATCCGGGGATGAAGGCAACATGCTTGACCGAGGCCTTTTTTGTCTATGAACTGGAAGTGGATTGATTGCAGGCGGCACAAGTGCAGGTTCGATTTTCCAAGGTGAAACTCTATCTGGACGGGGAATGGTAGAAGTCTCGTCCCATCGTACCTACAGAAGCATACAAAATGTTAGGATCTATGACGGTGAAATAGCTGCTCTAGGGGTAGTAGACGTCAACAATGCGTATATCAATCCCCCTAGACGTACTTACAAGTGGGATTTACTGGGTCTGCTTGGTTCGTTTTTGAACTATAATGGTAATCATAAAGGTCGATTTGACAAGAATACTAATACCTTCAGGCATTTCCATTTAGATTCGGGCCACCTTTTTGGATCACGCTCTTCGATCCCAACAATAGTTCCCGTAAATCTACAATACAAAACAAATTATAGTGTTAAAACATGAAACTTTACAATCACGAAGACAAATAACTCCATACAATTATTGAGGAAAAGAAATTATATACAGCCCTTGTAGCATATTAAATTAACTAATTATATACCTTTGCTCCGGAGCCTCTTCACCCTCAAACCTCATGTTAAATCTCATCCCAATAGAATAATTGTTCTTGATGGATTCCATGTATTGATCATATGGAACAATGAACTCTGTCGGACTAGTCCTATAAATTTTAAATTGTAAATCAGTTACCATAAAATGGGAGATATATATATAACACAAAACAGAATATTCACTGTTTTGTTTTTCTCTCAAAAGAGCATACAACTCCATATAACATACCTAGGCTTGTAATAAATTGTAAACATCGTTCCGGTCTTAATGGCGTGCCAAGCTGTTGCAAGGACTCCAAGATGCATGCTATGGCTGGATATGACAGACGACGGTATGTTTGCTTGCTGTCTCATCGCGCGTCTTACTCCGACACGCAGGTCCCCATTCTCGCCTCTGCATATTCCATTCACACATCAAATGCCAAGAAAGAAGGGCATGAAATAAATCGATAATATTTACACGGATGATCAACAAAATTCCGCTCTAATCTTTGGGGGTTACAGGTCAAGACTGCATACATCCCACCTCTCCCAGATCCTACTTTCAAAAGGGATATACTGGGTGGGTTTGGTTTGGTTTGGTTTGGTTTTGTCAACAAATGTAATTGATCATTACCTTAGAAATATAAAAGCATCTCCAGCAACAAGCCTTTTAGAACTAACAAATACACTCCAACCACTTTGAAGAAGATGCCTTCGCGGTTGTCCTGCCATTTACAAACACGTATTATTACAGAAAGCTTGAGGTATATGTCATTCAAGCAACTTTGTTAATAACCAAACAAACATTTTTCAATTGAAATTTGGTAACACCGCGTTCACTTGAGAAAAACATAACGTTTAAATGAATATCTCAAGATTCCTACTCCAAACGGCCATTTAACCGACATTTTTGTGTCCACTTTGTATCATGTCAAAAATGAAGAAATGACTACAAAAACTCCATTCACCGTTGGTCACTTCCACCTTATATTTAGTTATATCCCAAATATCAAGATAAGCTGCTTATATAGCATTGAACCAGATTCAGCAATTACCACGGAATATGTGCCTGAAACGCCATTCGGCTCCATGGAGATCCTTCGCCACCAACTCCTGTGTCGGGGGTTGCCTTGACATGTCCTACCCAAAGCAAAAGAAAACCCTGATCACCAACATTAAAAATGAACCAACCAGAAAAAGACCGACCCTTTCAAGCAAGATCCTAACCAATTGAGGAAGACATTCATCAGCATGTCGCCTAAGAACCGAAAATCCACCATGGGTGCTTGTATCTGAAGCAGTCAACGTCTTGCAAAAAGAATGCACTCGAAACTGTGAGTCGGGAGGCGGTGCTGGTTCCTTCTTAACCGCATTTTCATCTTGCTGTCATCATAAAACTTTAGTAAGAAGATGCACGGTTTTAAACACTAGATACACATCATTTGGCCTAGTCAAATTCAAGATAAGCTCACATTTGATTCTGGCATCAGAGTAATTTGTGCAAACACCTCATCTGTATCTGGTTCTGCCTACACACACAAACATCCATGAAATATTAATTAAACAAACCAACATAACTCTCTACAGCAACATAAAATCAAGGTCAGGTTCTATATCTTCAATAAGTGTACCTTCAACTGAACATTAACAACACGGCAAAGTATCTTAGCCGGAAGGTTATACATCGGCATCTGTTGTTCCGCCACCTGATTGGTCGACGCTTCAACCTAACAGACAAAAATTGAACCGGAATTCTTACAAGCAGATACAAAGAATCATCGATAACAAACATTTTCAAAACCCTAATTCAGAAATTAGTGCTTAACAAGAGAATTTCACAAATTAACACAAAAGATAAGAAATAACCAAACCAGATTTGCAAAGTTGTACAAAAGGAAACCTGTTCAATGTGTCCTTGAGGGAAGTAAAACACTAGCTCGCCATCGCGAGGCACTGTAACGAGCGGACCGGCACAAGCTCGCCATAGATCCTTGTAAAGAGCCAAATCCGCGTCAACTACACAAAAAAACATATTTACAAAAAAAAATCAAAATCAATTACACATAAACCAAACCCCAAAATCACTCGCCGTGATAAACACGCCGGAAAAGTACCTTTACCGGCACCAGAAATAGCCAGGCCACTTCTCGAATCAGCAGCTCCGTCATTTCTATCACTAAAACAAGACGAAGAAAACGTGTCTCTGTTACCTTTACTTGAAACCTCAGAAGATGTCATTTTAGTCGATGAAATCCTCTCTTAACACATCTACACAATTCCTTGATTCTCAACAAAACCCCTAAATCTCCAACTTCAACAGCAATCAATCAACTCAAATCACAACAAAAATCTTCAATCTAACACATCAAACTCAGGAATATAGCTCCAGAAAACACCAAATCCTTCCATCTTCAACACAATCAACAAGTTTTCTATGGTTAAATCGCACAGAAAACACGGTTGGTGAATCTTTTATGTTGTGAAGAATCAATTGGACATCTATAATCAGAATATAAAATCTCTTTTTCTGAGCAAAGAAGATTTTGATGAATTCAGAGAGAGAGAGAGAGAACGCTTTTGGAGAGACAGAGGGGTCAAAACTGCTAGTGCAATCATTTCATTCGCGGGTCCTAATTCTAACACCACCGGTTGGTCACCGGCTGTTCCCGGTTGGTCACCACTCGGTTTCATAACCAATGGAATTTTCTCTTCTTTTGGGACCAGTTTTGGTCATGGTTGGTATTTTACTTGTCAAAAATCTGATTGGTTTGAGTTTTAGCTAACATCAAAAATATCAAGAGGTTTAGGTTCAAATCTAAAGATAAATAAAAAAAATTGGTCACAGAGATTCAAATGCGGTAACTTTAAGCTATCTGCAAAACAGGTGGTCGTCCTGGGATTAGTCAGCTTGCATAACGAGTTGGATATTCAGGTTAATTAAAAAAAATTACTTGCCATAACCAAACGAAAACGATATATATTGCGATAACTGTGAAAACTGATATCGTTTTATGTAAAACTTTTATATATTTGGTTTACAATGTAAAACTTTTTAATTGTATATTTTTTTGTTTTATAAGTATAAAAATAGTTATATTGTGAAATAAATATGTGTTAATCAATACATTAAATCAAAGACCTATACAGCAAAAATCATGTGAAATAGCATGTGACGCACCAGTTTTCAAGGTTATCATGGTTTTATGGGTTCTCAAATGAAAGTGTCCGATAATTCACTTTCGTAAGTTTGGATGATTGTTAAACAGGAATATTTGTTGGCTGAAAAATTAGTTGTTACCTTGTGGGTTGGGTCTTTGAGTATTCTTCTCAGAAGTCACTGGTTCGAGTCCATTAACAGAGGATTTTCATAACTGTTATTCAGGGTCACAAGGATTAGTCGAGGTGCACACAAGCTGACCTAGACATGGTTAACAAAAAAATAGTCGGGATTTAAGTAAGACATTAACAGATTAACCGGATGACAATGTAAAATAACTGAAATCTAACACAAAACATAAATGAAATAGTGGAAAAAGCTCATGAAGGTTATTAAAAAGCTATATGAAACAATTATTCAAAAAACGAGCTTATAACTTACCAAATTATAGATGGGAATCCAAAAAGCTACCAGATAAAATGTGTCTCGAGCCAAATATTACTGGTACCGCCTCGTCCTCGGCTATCGTATAAAAAACTGTTTTCCAATGATAGTTTTCCAGTTTTCAAGAAACTAACTTACTGTATATCGAACTTACTTTTTCATTAAACTGAAAAAAATGATTTCAATCTTGTCATCAGAATCATATAGTTAGAGAAAAACAAAATCAGATTCATCAGATACTTCTTATATGAACCACTTTGGTTGTGACGCACTGATTAACACTCAAGAGGGTGTATCATGTACGCACTGCCAAAACCTCTGTGGCCACAAAGATTCATTGATGACTCCAAACTGTTTGTGATCGCACAATAGATTAGTCGGATGTGTAAACTAAACCAAAAACCGTTAGTTACCCAAAAAAAAAAAAGTTTATTATTTTATGTATAATGAATTAATGGTATGTTGGAATACTAAGGGGTGTTTGGGATTGCTTATAAAAACAACGTATTGACTTGTTCCGGTGTGACAACGATAATAAGCACTTTTGAGTGTTTGGATAAACAACTTATACCGGTGCCAAACCGGTAATAAGGAGTTTTTGAAAAAGTTAAACTCTTATGACTTATAATAAGTTGATAAGTGTTTTTATAGAAAAGCATAAGTTGTTTCAAATAAGCAATGACAAACACCCTCTAGAAAGAAACCTCCCAGTGATTTGCTCATTAAAAAAATCGATATAACATAGGTAGAAAAAAGGATTAAAATGTGAAGGATTTAGACTAAAGGGGGTAATATGAATAAATTTGAGAAGAAACACTCTAGATAGTAAATATAGAAAAGTATAGGGGGTTAAATGTAAATTCCGATTTATTCAAACCGGCCAATAACAGTGACTCCGCTTTCCCGACCGGGGGACTTGCAGCCTTGGAAGGAACGGGAATGCAACTTGGACAAAGATATGCAATAAATTAATGAGTCGACGAGAAACCATTAAATATTTAATTAAAATTAAATAATAAATCTGCTTGTTTTAAAAATTAATTTTTATTATTTGTGTATATTAAAAAAAAAGGGTGGGCTAAATGCACCCTATGCATTGCTTAATGCATCCTTATCCATGAATTTCTTTCTCACATACATCAACATCAATATATGTTTTTTACATTCTCAATGCTTGAATGACCTGATTCTGACATCAAAGGGGGTGCCATTAGCACTCCCCTAAAAAAAATCATAAGTACATGATTCAATAAAAGTGGCACAATTTTAATTTAATATTATAAAATGATTGAGATATTTATGATATTTTATCATAATTCATTAATTACTAGTTGTGTATCCGCGCAATGCGGCGGAAGCCATGAATTTTAACGATTTTTAAGTTCCACTGGTTTTATAAGATAAGATTTAACGATGATATAGATTACACTTGGTCTTCATATATTAATACAGTTTGAATAAATAAGAGTTATGGTTCCAATTACATATTATCGATGAAAAAAATTGTATGACAGTTTAAAATTCAATATATTTAAAATTCAACATATTTAAACGACTTCACAAATGGTGTTCGATTTACACCAAAAGCAAAGAACCAAGAAACTTGAGTTTTAAGATAAACACTCAAAACCAATAAAGAAAACTACAAATTTAACAGATCATAAGCCATGAAAAGACCAAAAAAATGGGTTTTAGAATGAAATTTCAATTGCTTACACTCTTTCTTTTCTAGAAACTCAGATTAAGGTTGAATTAATACATGTATATATATATATATATATATATTTCAAAAAAAAACCCAAGAACATATTAATTCAGAGCATATTATACAGTGCAATTTGGACAGCCTA
>NC_037533.1:18270988-18278336 GCF_001531365.2 Cynara cardunculus var. scolymus | reverse complement strand
GTAAAATAATAGTTCATGGTTCTTACAAAAACAGGTTGGTCTCATATATATATATATATATATATATATATATATATATATATATATATACAAAAAAACCCTAATACGAAATCAGCTATCATGTCTTTGCTCTTGGCATTTCATATATTATATGCGTTTATACACTGGACAATATCAGTTCCCATGCTTCCGTTTGCGGTACATGACCAATGACATGAGTTCATTCAGTTCAAAATATATTTAACATGACATTTTTATTCATCATATGCACAGTTACACATGCAATCAGGTTCTGAGTTTTTTCGTTTTCAATGGTCGGGTTTATACTAAAAGCTCTTGACCATAAATCAGATATTTAGCGGTCTAAAAAGTCCTTGAAGAATACTTATTAACAGTGTACGCGTTTTATTTACACGTTGATTGTGAAACAGTGTTTTGTCATGATTGATGCAATTCCATTTGTTATAGTGATATGGCATTTTCCATTTTGTGATGTAGATGTTCAATGCCGTTGATTATTAACCGTGTAAAAAGATCTCGATTGTTGAGCCAACGGCCCCAAAAAAGACAGATTAGAGAGAGAAAAATAAAGCGTAACAAAAAGTTAAGCTAAAATAAAAGTAAATTTTGGCATATGATTTATGACTTAAACATAATATTATAAGAGAAAATTGCATGAAAAAATAACGTACTTTAACTTGATTCATATTTTGGGTAACGTATTTTCAGAACTTTCATTTTGGTACATAAGATGTAAACTTTTAAACATTTAAGTACCCGAGTAACTGGTTGAAACATTAACTTGTTACCATGCTGATGTGGCGATTGATGTGATGTCTGGTTAATGCTTCAGCGGATAATAATAAGTCGGATACCACATCACTCGATACATCAGCATTGTAATCGGTTAATGCTTCAACCGGATACTTAAATGTTTAAAATTTTACATCTTATGTACCAAAATGAAAGTTATAAATGTACGTTATTCAAAATAAGAATGGAAAGTCTTACCCGGTAAGTGAGAGTGACGACTCTTACCCGAGTAAGCACTTATCAGGTAAATTGTTGCATAAGATACGTTTTGATGTTAAAGTGACGTATATAACCAATTTTTTTAAAAGTTCGATTGTTTATTTCTTCAGAAAAAATATGTTCAAGGACTTAATCTCACACTCGTATTGCTAAAAGAGCTACTGATCTATTAACCATATGATTACTTCTTGTTGTGTATTATCCACTATGACGTTGTACATAATCACATGTGATTATACACATGATTAGATAACAATGTAATCATCGTGCACACAACGACAGGTAATTATGTACACAAATATACAAACTTCGTTTTCAGAACTATGACATTGTACACGATCCACATATGATTAGATAACAACGTGATCATCATGTGCACAACGACACGTAATTATGTACACAAATATATAGCATCTGTTTTTGGATTCGAAACATATCAATCTAACGATTATGTACCCGATCACATGTTGCTCCAATATATATTTCATGTTATCACATGTAACAACTAATGACTTGAATCAATTAATTCAATTTTGATTGTAACATGTGTCATGCAACATTTAATGACAAGGATACTTGTTTATGACCAACGGGCCTTTGGCTTCCTAGGAGGTCAGGGGTTCAAACCTCACAAAAAGTAAGAAATGTGTGTGCGTTTATTTGTTGCATTTGTCATATATAAAATATTATATACTTTAGAAAAAAGGATACTCATTTATGAGATGTTTATGAAAGGGTTAGATGAATGGTTTATAAACATGAGTCCACGTCACCAAATGTTACAAGATCAGCAGATTCTTGGTCAAAACGAGTACAAGTTATGAAATTTTATCTTTTATTACATCACTGTTGAAAAAAAGTTATTTGGTACACTAAGGTGTCATTTACCAAACACTTATCCGGGTAAGCGTTTACCAAGTCAATTTACTTTACTGAATGAATATAGCAAATACTAAGAATCTTACCCGGTAAGAGCGAAAGCAGGAATCGAGAGTCTTACCTGGTAAGTGAGAACAAGGACTCTCACCATGGTTAGCGCTTACGGAGATAAATTGTTGCATACGATGCGTTTTAGTGAATAAAATATTGCCCGGTAAGTAAGCGATAGTGTTGAATTTTACCGGTAACTGCTTACCGGGTAAGTGTTTAGAGGGGTCAATTTTTTGCTCACTCAACGGTTGAGACTAGTTACGGGCCCGGGATTGAACACGGGAATTGTCTTGTATCTGAGGAAATCTGCTCCACCTTTTTACCAATTGAGCTACATCAGAGACCATTTGGCTTGTATTTTAACTAAGAATCTTGCTTTTTTAGATTTTTAATAGTTAAATACGAGTTTTTGAATGTTTATACAGTCAATTCACTTGTATTTTAGCTGAGAATCCTGCTCATTCAATTATTTGCAAGTGATTTGATTTTTGTGTGACTGGTCTACAGGGTTTTTTTTTGCAAAAGCAGATAATGTAATAGTCAATATTATACGACGATTTAGTTCCACCATAACAAAAGGTATTAGCAAATCAGTATGTCTTGACTTGAGCTCGGAAATACTGGACTGGCCAAGTTGACGAACAACTCTAAGTCAAAGTATGAAGTAAAATATTAAACATGCATAACTCCTGTCAAACGAAACTGCATTCATTTCCAACAGATTCTTCATTTTTGATAGTCCAACATTGATTATGATATTAAAATATATATTAAAATATTATTTATCTATCTGAATAATTATTGGTAGTCTCATTTGATAATCATTTTTGGAGTGTTCTTCATATCTGGAGAAAAAAACCCTTCTCTCTCATACTTTCTCCGTTTTGGAGAAGCTTTTTGGACAAAATATTGACTCGAAATCTCCATTTTCTCCCGTGGAGAAGCTCTAACCCCACACGATATCTATAACTTTCCTCGTTCAAGTGCTTGGTCAACATTTTCGTACACTGCAGCCACTTTGAAAAACGACATGAGATATGTGAACCGTGTAAGCTTTATAGCAACGGTTTGTACTTTGAGGTTTTGACTGATATTTATTTACTGATAGTTGTGTAGTGAATGTTATTACTTCTCTTCGTCCCAAAATAAGTTTCTACATTTTTATTTATTTTTTCCAAAATAAGTGTCCATGTTTTTATTCATTTTTCTCAAAATAAGTGTCCATATTTCTATTTTTATTTTCCAAAAATAGGTGTCTAGTTTCAAAACATAAGTAAATTCTCAAATATACCCCTAATTAATGCATGATTATTTAAAAGTTGTGAAAAGAGAAAAATCAGTTAAGGGTAAAAATGTAATTTGGGTAATTAAAAAGTGTAATAACTATATATATCTAAAATTTTATGTCAATACTAATTGTAGACGTTTATTTTAAGACGAACGAATATTTACTAAGGGGTCGTTTACTAAATACTTACCCGGTAAGTGTGGATTGGGTAACTTTCCTCACCCAATGCACATGACAAAGGCTGAAAATCTTACCCGGTAAGAGCGATGATAGAGATAGAGAGTCTTACCCGGTAAGTGATGGTGAGGACTCTTACCTGGGTAAGCGTTTACCGGGTAAATTGTTGCGTACAATACCATTTTAATATACTACAATCTTATCTGATAAAATAGTTTATAGTGTTGACTCCTACTGGTAAGCGTTTACCGGGTAAGTATTTGGGTAAACGGCCCCTAAGATTTCGTTAGTGAATGTTATGTATTTATGGAGAAACAACTAATAAATACACCAGTATTACTGAAAATCTATATAAGTTAGAAGAGTAATTACTGTTTACACTGAATTTTCAACTGATTTGGTGCAAAAATAATGCAAACCATTAAAAGCAACTACAACAAGTATTCTATTTTTCTCTCGTTTTAAGATTTGGAGATTTCTCCATTATCTTTTTTTAAAGGAGTGTTTAACATAATTGTTGCCTATTGGAGATGCCTAATGGGTTTTTTGGTTGATTTTCTATTAAATTATGTATGGATCACATTGTATGTGTAGATTAATCTGTCTGTACAGATTGAGTTTTTTTTATAGATGGAATGAACATGTTTTTAATTGGGAATGACATATTTGGGAAAAAGAAATTGACTTTATACATAAAGCTTTTCTTATAAACTTACTAAATAAGTCACTTTATAATATCATTGAGCCACTACCAGACAGTCATGTATAGCTGACTAAATAAGTCACTTTATAATATCATTGAGCCACTACCAGACAGTCATATATAGCTGACTAAATAAGTCACTTTATAGTTGTTGAAGATGCCTAATGGGTAGTTTGGTTGGTTTTACTTTACCTCTATACATAAAATTGTATATGTGTATTAATATGTCTGTATACAATAAGCATATTTTTGTTTGGTAGAGTTTTTCCTTAAATGGAATAACATGTTTTTTAATAGGAAATGACATATTTGTAAGGAAAAAAAAAAACTTGTCTTTCTACATAAAGCTCATCTTAGAAACTTACTAAATCAGTCACATTATGATATTATTAAGGGAGTGTTTGGCAGTTGTTAAATGGTTCGGTGCACAATAATTAAATGATCAGAATGATTAAGAGACTCTTATGATATAATGCAAAATGAAATATAATTGTTTACAATGAAATTAGCATGATTAATGGTTAAGGGGACTCATGATACAAAATCATTTAAATGGTTTTAGAACCATTAAAAGACAGATTTTTTTTTTGTCAAACAAGATTCACCTCTTATTGATTCAGAGTCTGCCTCTAAATTGAACTATTAAGAAGTAAACAAAAAACTCCCAAACCACTTATCGAACAATATAATACATAGCTAAGTGAATAAGTTATGAATATGATTAAAAACGGTTAAGAAACAAACCTTAAATATGGTTTAAGAATGGAAGGTCACGTGACATGGAAGGGGGAGGTCACGTGCAAGAGGAAAGGCACACACAAAGGTGTGGGTCCCAATGGTGAGTGGGGACCAAAAGGGTGATTTGTCTGATAGGAGTTTGTGTGTGGCTACAAGCAGAAGCTACAAATGCAGGAATCTTTGTTCCAATAAATGGGCTTTTGTTTCATGAGAGAAGGTGCATCTTAACCTTATCGTGTACCCTCACCCCTTCTTATGTTCACCACCTTTTTCTATACATTTCTCCCACTTGTTTCAAAAAGCACACATTTCCTTTTCCCCATTTTCTCCAACATTTCTTTTATTTTTATTTTTATATTTTATTTTATTTAATATATTAATATTTTTATTAATTGTTTAATAGAAATAATATGAAATTAAAATCCATAATATTATTGGTGGCTCCAATCCCAATTTGAGGTATTTTAAACCATCCAATGGTTTTTTATTTACCTCTTAATAGTTTAATTAAAAAATAATCTTTAAATCGTTAAGAGGTGAATTTTATTTGACAAAAAAAATATCTATTAATGGTTCTAAAACTCTTTAAATGATTTTATATAATAGGTCACCCTTAATTATTTAGTGCCCTAACTTCATTGTAAGTAATTACCAAACAATTATATTACATTTTGTATTATATCATAAAAGTCTCTTAATTAATCCGACCGCTTAATCTTTCTGTACCAAATCATTTGGCAGCTGTCAAACAGCCCTTAATTTTTTTTTCTAGGTGATTATCAATTTATATGGTGTTAAATCAGAGTTTTAAAAAAAAATTTGGATCAGTTTATGGAGGTATTAAAACGTAATACGTTGATAAGTATTTTTTTTCCATCAAAACACTAAAAACTTATTATTACCAGTATTACACTTAAATAACTTAATAAACAGTTTAAATAAACAATCTCAGACACCTTCTAAATATACAGAATTAATCGAAATAGTCAACATCCTCAATCAAGTTTACTTTTTAATCAATTTTGGTGCTATATTTTCACATTTTAGCCAAAGTTTACGTAAATGCATATGACATCTGTGTAAAACATATTTTCAGATTAAAAAAAATTATGAAAAGGGGGATCCTTACGCAGTTTTTTTTAAGCAATGGTGATCCTTACCAGTACTTGTCTTGTATTTTAGCAAAGTCTATATCTTTTGTCAAATGAGCTACACATCAGAGGCTGTTTATTTGGTAACTAGACTGAAAAACTGACTTATCAATTAATATTTAACAAATTTTATTTTGTTAATCTACCGTGATTTTATTTCGGTTCCATTAGTATATTATAAACAACCTTGATATTATTTATTTGTTTAAAAATTGTCTTCTAGGAAAATAAATTTTATTATCAGTAAAGACAATAGAAAATTACTGGTTTTAAATACTAGAACTGGTCAAAAGAAGATTGATCCTTTTGTGAGACTTGTTTGTAACTGATTTCGAAATATCAATCATCGTATTTCAGTTGTGGGTTCCACTTTTTTGGAAAAACTCCCAGATAAGAAAAGTCAAACTACTGTAGATGCTCTAATAATGTTACTGAACATTATAAGGTGAAGTTTTTCACATTTTAAGAAACAGTAAATCTAATTACGTAACCGTAACAAATTAAAAATCTGAAAGAACAACTGCGAAATCACGACCATTATGCAGCTCTGTAACACAAATTTCATCCAAATCATACGTTTCCTTGGTATCTCCATCCAAAAATGATCCCGACACCAACCCAAATCACATATAAACCAACATAAAAACACACACAAAAACAAAACCCGTGTAGCTTCTACTTCTTGTTCATCACTGTTGCTTATTTCTCAAAATAAAAAACGTTTTAAAATGCAATTACGTATCAGATAAACAATGATCCCGTACTGAAAACGTGGATTGCGTTGCCGGCTGTAAACATGTGAGTGGACAATATGATTGACATGCTTATGTTGTTTTCAGGACGATATATATTTATTTAAAAAAAAACGTGCAAATAATAAAATGTTGGCAAGTGTTTATTTTTCACCAAATTTGGTATGAATCATATATTGGTTTGGTAAAAGAAAGCTTTTTATGGACCAACTCATAAAAAGGTCAAGTTTTTTAATAAAAAGACTAGACACCCATTTAGCCATTTGTCCTTTTGCTCTTTGCCAACTTTTTTGTACCATTTTTAACACAAATTTATGTAATAATTTATATCAGTTCGGAGGGGATAAACGTTGTCTTGTAAGGGACTTGATACATTTTCTACCAGATGCGTTTTAAAAATCGTGGGTCCACGTGTAAACAAAATGGGCAGTGTATAGTACGGTTGCTAAGATGTTATAGATGTATCGGAGGCAGGGGCAAGACTGGTGTGTTATCGAGGATGTTGGGCACTGGACTTCTAAGGGGGTGGATTGTAAGATCCCTCATTGATTGGATTGGGTTGGGTTGGGTTGGGTTG
>NC_037533.1:18259347-18270626 GCF_001531365.2 Cynara cardunculus var. scolymus | reverse complement strand
TAATGAAATAATTTATTTTTGGTTTAATAATATAACATTTTATAAATATAATAATTAAGTATTCTGTTAGAACTCAATGATTATCCTAATTATATTTTAAATTTTTTATATTTAAAATGAGATGTTTATCATGTATTTGCTTGTGTTTATTTGCAGTTAGTTACACGAATTCAGATATGGAGCTTTATTAAGTTGTACTTACGCACAATCTATTTGTAATCTTGAGTTTTAAGTAACATGTCTTAATAAATAGTACTTTATACATAAAAAATGGTTTTTAAGAGTTTTTATCAAATGTTTTATAATATAGTATAGATAAGTTCAAGTGTAAACAAAACGCACAATATCTCGTACAGTTATATAAGATGTTACGAATTATATGAAAACTGAACGTATTGTTTTTTGCACCATTTGCATTAAATAAATGATACGTTTCCAAAAATAGAGTTTCTGAAAGAAAAAAGTATATTGTAATTTAATGCAAGTCTTGTCTTTTATGGGAATTTTTTAGACTTTTTAAATAAAGTATCTTGTGATGATACATAAAACTGGCCGAGTATATAAGGGTTGTCAGATTGATGTGGGATGTTTATAATGGAAATTTAATGCGATAAATTTATATGGGTCTGTACAGTTTTGCGGGATTTTTACAACAGATTTCAAGGAATGTTAATACTCTGATAAAATTGAACGTATAAACAATGAGATAAGAGATGAAATGAAACCACTGAGAATTATAGAGATTGTGAGGCAAATAATCTTAACGGAGACCTGTTTGAATAAACAAACGACTTAATCCCATACTTTGACATGAAAAACAAATTAACATGAATACACGATTGAGTCGACAATAAAATTCAAACCCCAGTAATTTCTAATAAAATTGAACCAAACCAGCTTAAAACAACTACAGCGATAGTTTATGTGAGATTTACAGACTGCTTACTCTCTCTGATATGTATTAAGCGAAACTGATCCACGCCTATGTGACATGAATTCAATTCAACTGCAATAATCGCTTGTTTTATAAGATACGGAGCCTACGGAAATGACTTTACTACTCTTAAATGCGAGATGTAAGCAAATATGTCATTTACCTCGTATAGTAAAAACAATTATTGTTGTCAAAGAAAACAAAAAACCATTATCTATAGTATGTTATAAAGCATTTGACAAAAACTCTTAAAAACTATTTCTTATGTATAAAGTACTGTTTATTGATGCATATTACTTAAAATTTAAGATTACAAGTAAACTGTACGTAAGTGCAACCTATTAAAACTTCATGTTTGAATTCGTGTAACTAACTTCAGATAAACATAATCAAATAGATAATAAATATTTCATTTTAAATATAAAAAAACTAAAATATAATTAGGATGATTATTGAGTTCTAACAAAATACTTAATTATTATCTTTTATAAAAAAATTATATTATTAAATAAAAAATAAAAAATAAATTAAAGAAATACATAAAAAAAGAGAAATTTTAAATAATTAGTTTGATACTAATATCAATATTTTTTTATGATATGTTTATATTTATATTTTATTCAAAAATAAAAACATTATCTTTTTCTCAAAATCACATAAAACCGTATTATAAGGGGAGTGCTAATGGCACCCCCTTTGATGTCAGAATCAGGTCATTCAAGCATTGAGAATGTAAAAAACATGTATTGATTTTGATGTGTGTGAGGAAGAAATTCATGGATAGGGGTGCATTAAGCAATGCATATGGGTGCATTTAGCCCACCTCTATTATAACATCGACTAAGACAAAAAAAACGGAACACTAAAATCGAGATATATCTCGCTGCATTGTGCGAGTACCCTTCTAGTGATCTATAATTAACCTTTTAAAACCTTAGCCCAAATTGAAACACCAAAAACTTTGGGGGAGGAAATGAGAAACATCAAAGTTGAAGGGCCATTAGTGTAATATTGGAGGGTCTACCATACCGTCGGTAGTTCCGTAACTTGTAGCCCCAGATCGACGAGACCACCTCCGTTCGTCGTTACTTGCTGACGTGGACACATTTGTTACGGAATTCAAAACGGGGTTTCATTCCAGTTTTTTATATTTATATTTTTGTTTTTTATTTTTTTAATTATAAATAAAAGCGGACTTGAAACTGGAATTGAATATAGTTTTATTGGAAACAACTTCACAACGAAGGGCATATCCCTTTACCAACAACAAATACCCATCTGCCACGTGTGTCACGCAAGTGGTGTTCTTTGGTGGGTGGGTCCCACCCCTGCTACCGCCCACGTACAAACCTCCGCCGCGTTTTTGGACGGCTTTTTTTTCTTTGACGACTTTAACCTCCGGTCCGTTAGTTTTTTTCTCCAAAAGTCTATTTCCATGGAAAAAAGCCATATGTTTTTTTTCTTCGTTTTAATAATTTATAATTTTAAAATAAATATTTGAAATTATATACATAGGCATTTGATAAAAACTTTTAAAAACTATTTTTTATACATTAAGTATTGTTTATTGATTCATATTATTTAAAAGTCAAAATTACAAATTAATTATGCGTAAGTACAACTTATTAAAGTTTTGAATTCGTGTAACCAAAAGGTAGGCCGAGGCTGAACATTCCAAAGCCGACTACAACATAAAACTCTAAAGGCGGAAAAGGCAGTTAAGATGGAGGAGGGACCGAAAGTAGGAGGACAGCAACGTATGCGTATGCGAGTGATGATCAAATCATCGGAGAAGCAAAGTCATAATATACCATTCATATTCAAGTGACAATCTATTTATAGTGAATATTACTTAACACTTCATATTTATTAACGATATCATTAAATGTGACACGACCAATAGGCATGGCAACGAGGCGGGGAATGGGGCGGGTTTTGTAATCCTCTACCCCGGTTTGTAGTAACATCCCCCCGGCCCCGGCGGGTACGAGGATTATTATCCTGTCCCCGGTCAAATCTCTAGCAATCCTCGGTCAAACCCCGTAAATAGTATCATTTATTTTGATTCTATTGGGGATCCTCGGCCCGTCCCCGGTTTGAGTAACATCCTCCGTGTCTACCGGGGATCCCCAACCCCGGGACCCGTTTTAGTGGGGATTCCCCTTCCCCTTTCGGGTCGGGTGAACCGGGTTCCCCTCCGGATCGGGGAAAATCACCATCTTTAACGACCAACATGGCCAAATGACATCCTTCCCCATTCAATTTTAAGTTTGGAGGACCAATTTGGTCCTGAAGTTCAAGAAGATCTGGATACTGGTGATGAAGGTGAGGTTGATGTTGTACATGAAAGTCAAACAGTTATAACTCACTAGAAGTTGACGAGACTCTTACTTTAGATTAAGCATCATTTTTTTTTGCAAATGAAATAACTTTTAGGGGTCATTTACCCAAATGCTTATCCGGTAAGTGCTTATCGATAGGATTCAACAAAATAATTTATTTTGATACATAAGATTTTAGTATATCAAAACATATCGAATGCAACAAGTTACTCGGTAAGAGTCGTCATCCTTACTTACCGGGTAAGACTCTCTATCATTTTCATTGCTCTTACCCTGTAAGATTCTTGTCTGTTCTCATATTCATCCGATAAAGAAACTTATCCGGTAAACACTTACCAAGTAAGTGTTTAGTAAACGACCCCATTGGTATGTTATTGATAGTGGGACGATTATATCTTTTGGGCATTTTTTAGTACATTTTATGAAGGATGTACATTTTTTTGGTATATATTTGTAAATAGACGAGTGTTTTTTAGGGTTTAGGTATATTTTTGCATGTATATATTTACCACATTATACTGGTTTCCAAGTTACAATGATACATTTTACTGATTTTAATAGTTTATAAGTTTTATCATTCAAAAACAGATAATTTAAGTTTTACCACAAATAGTCTTACCATATTAACCTGGTTTCCAATTTACAAAGATATATTTAACTGGTTTTATCTATACTATATTATAAAACATTTGATTATAGCTTCATGTTTGAATTCGTATAACTAACTACAGATAAACATCTCATTTTAAATATCAAAAATCTAAAATATAATTAAGATAACCATTGAGTTCTAGCAGAATATTTAATTATTATTTTTATATAAAATTATATTATCAAATCAAAATAAATTATTTCTTTATTAAATTTAAATTAAATTGTAATAAAAAAATTTATTAAAGAGATTTCACACAAAAAAGATATAAATATCTTCAAATTTATATTTTATTCAAAAATAAATACATTATTGTTTTCTCAAAACTACATAAAATCGTATTATAACATCGATAAAAACAATAAACAAAACAAAACATTAAAATCGAGATATATCTCGTCATATTATGTGGTATCCTTCTAATAGTTTATAAGTTTTATGATTCAAAATCAGATAGTTTAAAATTTTAATTATTTAAGATTTTATAGTTTTTTTTGGGGTTTTTAAAATAATTTATTTATTATTAATTGATTAAATGAGTGGTGGGGGTGATGTGGGGTAGAAGGAACGATGTATTGGAGAATTGGGACATAATTAACCTTGCTGTCTCCTTGACTCTTTTTTTTTTATTAATTTATTCTTATAATTAATTTAATCTAAATTCAATTTTTTAAGCCAAGATTAGCGTTTAAACGAAGTAAAAATAAAATAATAATATATAAAAAAACTGATAATTTTAAAAAAAATAAAAATTCATGCAAATAAGAAAATAAAATTACGGTGATTATTCTAATATAATTTTAAATATAGTTAACTATGAATTGGTCTACTGTTTAATGTATATATATATGTTAATCAAGGACTTAAAAATCATATTAAGGGACCGTTTACCAAATGTTTATCCGGGTAAGCGCTTACCAAGTCACTTTATCTCACTGGATGAATATGGTAAGTATCAAAAATCATAATCGGTAAGAGCGAGACAAGGACCAAGAGTCTTACCTGGTAAGTGAGGACGACGACTCTTACCATGGTAATCGCTTACCGGGTAAATTGTTGCATACGATGTCGTTTTTGTGGACTAAAATCTTACCCGGCAAGTAAATAATAGTGTTAAATTTTACCGGTAAGTGTGTGGTAAACGGCCCCCTTATTACAAAATATAGATACTGTTGGAGTAAGATAAACAACAGAACCCTTTGTTTCTCTATTTTAAAGAACATGCTGAAGATACTCTTATAGGCCATTTACCAAACCCTTACCGTCGAAGTGCTTACCAACAAAATTCATCATCTTCACTTACCTTATTGGTTACTGATTAGGACCATGAAAATGAACTATCTGTAAGCGTCTTCTCCTTCGGTTATCAGACAAGATTTTCAGTTCTTCATATGTTTCTTATCAGGTAAGATTTTTGGTACTTTCCATACTTACTCGTAAGGTTAAGGATGTGCATCAGGCGGGGTCCGGTGGACAACCAAAAATCTAATTGGATTTAGGATATGGAAACCAAGCCCCGAATTTTGGGTTCCAGATTTCGGCTTGCTTCGAGTTCGAGTTGGTTGAGTTTTGGAGTGGATTACTTTGAGGTCGGGTTGAGGTCGGTCGGGTTCAAGTATCGTTGGATAGATAAAAAAAATACGACGGACTATGATTTAGGACTTTCAAACGATAATTGGATATATATATATATATATATGTGTGTGTGTGTGTGTGAAAAAGTTCAAATGAGAACACATTCATTTTACGAGAATGCGAGAACACCCTTTTACTATAGACAATCACATATGATATTATTATTCTATCACATATATGATACACATGTGATACTAAATCAAAGACACAGGCGATTTTCGATGCAATCTTGGTTGCGGGTCAAGTCTCCCTTAAACCACTAAGTCATCTCACAAGTATTATCACATGTGATAAGGTTGTTGTTGATATGATACTATAGTCCGTCAAGACCATCACATGTAATGCTAAATCATAGACGCATACAACCTTTGGCACAATCTAAGTCGTAGAACATGTCGTCTGCACATCACAGTATCCCCTCGGGCGTATTATCACATATAATAAGGATGTTCTCGCATTCTCATAAAATTTCAGGTTTTTGGACGGGTCAGTTTCGGACCATTCAGGTTTGCACACTCATACACAAAATAAGTGACATTCAGTAAATCTTTACCGACAAGAGCATGATAAACCTTTACCAGGTAAACGTTTAATGATTACTTACTCCACCGAATTAACATGTCAAGGACAAAGAATCTCACCAACAAAACAGATGCCAAAAACTTAGTCTTACCCAGTAAGTGAATGACACGTCTTTACTTACCGGGTAAATTGTTACATGCGATGTCATTTTAATATATTAAAATCTTACCCAGTAAGATAAACAATAGTGTTGAATTTTACAGGTAAACGTCTACTAATGGAATAAAATTCCATTAGCGACATAAAAAAATATAAGATATAAAAAGTCTTAAGTTTTTTAATTTTATTGGAAATAAAAAATAAAAAAATAATTGTATGAAACGTACACGAAAATATAATAAAGTCATTTTCAATAATTAAAGATAATATTAATTAATATTTTTAATTTTAAAAAATTAGCGGTGACATTAAAGCCGGTTAATTATTAAATTAAGGATGTTCCCAGTTTTGTTACATGTCCCACTGCCATTGCAACATTTTTATTATTATTATTATTATTATTTTATTTTATTTTATTTAAATAAATTATTAATTTTCTAATTTGGGAAAAGCTATCATCTTAGCTGTCATTTCTTTAAATATTTAAATATTTATAAATAGTAATAAATAAATAAATAAATAAAAGGATTTAATTTCAACTAAACATGAAACATAATTTCAGTTGACTCTGAAAGCTTTGGTCAATGTTTTGGTTCCAAGCGACATTATTCAAATTTTAGTTCACATTATTTATAATTATTTTATTGAATATATACACGTGGTTGTAAGTTTTTTATATTTATTATATTATTTTTTATTAATTTTTATACAAATTTGACCGATTAAAAACAAAAATATAATATATTGATATTACTCAAAATATCTGGGATCACGTTAGACCAATCTGTTTTTATGAGATGCATGAGACTACTTTTTATATTTGAAACTTTACAACAAAACGCTATGAAAATAACTTTCATAGTGTTTTTGCGGTGAATGTTCGATTTTTTTTATTTTCACAACGTTTTGCTATGAAATTTCAGTATAAAAAATGGTCTCACGGATCTCACGAAAATAGACTAGTCTCACGTGAACCCAACTTGTTTTCGTGAGACCACTTTTTTACATTTGAAATTTCACAGAAAAATGTTGTGAAAATAACATTCACGGTGTTTTTGTTGTGAATGTTCGATTTTTTTTTAACTTCATAATGTTTTGTTGTGAAGTTTCAAGTGTAAGAAAATGGTCTCACGAAAACAGGTTGGTCTCACGTGAACCCAATCCTAACTCAAAATCGGGAAGTTGTTAGTAAAATGAGTAAATAACAATTTATTTTTTGTAATCGTACGTTTTCGTTTTTCGAGCGACTACGAATGGTCTGGAGTCATAATATGTGCAATTTCATGGCGACAAGGGTTTTAACTAGGGTGAGCATAGGCGGGTACCCGACCTTTTTGACAGGAACCGGAACCGGTGGTTCTTGAGATATTGGAACCGGAACCGGAACCGGAATCGGTTAGAGCGGTTCTTAAATTTTTGGAACCGGAACCGTCGGGAACCGGTTCCGGTTCCGGGTACCCGCTTCCTAAAATATTAAAATTTTGTTATTTAGAAATAAAAAATAAAACATTGTCAAAATACTAAATAAATAAGCAAAAATACTAATTATACAGAATAATGGTTACAAATATCGTTTAACGATTACAAACTATAATAGACTAATAGAAAATATTCAAAGTTTAACGATTACATACTATAATGGTAAATGTTCAAAGTTTAACGATTATATACTATGAATCCAAGTGAACACACAATTTGAAAAAATACAAATCATTCTATATGAAGAATTTAGATAAAGAATGAAGATGACGGCGTGCTTTCAAGATGTAAACCTAATACAAATTTAGTATTAAAAAATAATAATTATTTTTTTATTGAAAAATACCGGGTACCCGGCGGGTAACGGTTTCGAAAAATTGAGAACCAGAACCGGAACCATTCTTAGTCGGTTCCGTATTTTAGGAACCGGAACCACTCATATCGGTTTTGGTTCCGGAACCGGCGGTTCCAAGACGATTCCGGTTCCATAGCCAGGTACCCGGTTCCGCTGCTCACCCCTAGTTTTAACAGCGTCTAGATTCGAACCCCGTATAGATGAGATTTTTCACTACATCCTTCTGAGATTTAACCAGTACGCCACAACCTAATGAGTTTAGAAAAAAGTTCATAAGTCATGGTAAAATATATGCAAATGCATATTAACTCATATATTTATTATCAAAAGTAAAGACGAAAGTTGTGTGATGATAGGAGTTAAGGTGAAAAGTGTAAGAAATTTTTTTGGATACTTCATTACTTTTAATCCCAAAACAGCACATGAATTGCGCTTTAAAATAGAATTGATCTAGTGGTTTTCTTCAATTATGATTGATCTAAGGATGAAGATTCCTTGTTTACTTTTTTCACCATAACTTTCATTCTCACCGGAACCCAACCCTATAAGTAAATATAATTATTAAAATTTCGCAAAAAAAAAAAGTGTTTGTGAATTACCTTTTATTATTTTTCATCCTACAGTTATAAAAACCAGTTATTCAATACATTTATATTAAACCTTTATGTGTTGAAATGAAAAGTGTTTGGTTAGATGTATTAAACGGTAATCATTAGCCGAGCAGACCTTTAAAATTTCAAAAAACACATGTTAGTTAGTTTTTTATTTGGAGCAATCCGCTACAGAACAGTATAATCTACTGTCTGACTCATTGCAATATTTAGTGGCTGGTTTTAAAAGAAATTTAAACACGCTATGTTATTAGTAGGGCCATTTCTGACGAGTGAAGGGCTCCAGATGTTTTGAAAAGTTTTTGGGCATATATAACAGCATTAATCCAACTCTAATGAAATTTGTGCCGATTTTAAAAACTCAGTAATACCTTCTTCAGTCTTCAGAAAACATGATACATATATCTGAGAGATAGTGTGATCTATTTAGTATCATCGTTTTGTTTTCATTTTCACCTCAAAACTCTTATATTTTTGCATTTTTTTTTTTGGTAAGGGTGTCCGGGCCAAAGCCCGACTAATCCCCGGCAAATTTGGAGGCTAAACATGGCCCCCACTTAAATGTCGCAAACACTCCCCTCCCAGGGCTTGAACTCGGGTTCATGACTATGCCATGCCCAAGCCTTTACCACTAGGCTGGAAGGTCTTTGACTATATTTTTGCATTTTATGGTTGCTGTAAAGTGAAAATATTGTAAAAACTAAGTTCCCGTTTGGTTTGAAAGAATGAAATAGATTTGGAGGGATTTGCATTTCAAATCCATTCAAATCCCATGTTCGATTTGTTATATTGTCTGGATTTGAAATCCTTGAATTTAATCAAAATCCTTCAAGTATAGGATTTTGAAATCCTTAGGGACTGCTCGGGATTTTGTAGGATTGTATGCAATAAGGTTTTAAAAAATGTTAAAAAAACGTTTGTTTTGTAATAATCGATTAACAAAACTGTAATGCAATTATTTTTATAATTTTTTATGTATATTATTTATAAACTAGAAGAGTATTCGAACAATGCAGCGAGATACATATTGATTTTAATATTTTATTTTATTCTTTATCTCAGTCGATGTTATGATATGGTCTTATGTGGTTTTGAAAAAAGCGATGATGTTTTTATTTTTGAATAAAATATAAATTTGAAGATAGACAAAAATATATATCAATATTAGTATCAAATTAATTATTTAAAATTTCTCATTTTTTGTGTAATTTTTTAATTCAATTTTTTTAATTACAATTTAAAGATAATAATTAATTATTTTATAAGAAATTGATAATTATCTTAATTATATTTTAGATTTTTTATATTTTAAAGTCAGATGTTTATCCTCTATTTGATTATGTTTATCTGCAGTTAGTTATACGAATTCAAACATGAAGCTTTAATATGTTGTACTTATGCATAATTTATTTGTAATCTTGAATTTTAAGTAATATACATCAATATACAGTACTCCATGCATAAATAATGAGTTTTAATAGTTTTTGTCAAATGCTTTATAGTATAGTACAGATAAAGAAATCCAATCACATATCAAATCCTACAAACCAAACACAGTAATCATTTCAAATCTGTTCCAATCCAAATCCCTCCATAAAATTCAATTCACTCAAAAACAATCCTGCAAACCAAAACGGAGCCTACAAAATTTACGTCAAGCAACATTTCTCCTTAATTAAGTTCGATTATTTTAAATTTGAATAATTATTCCTGATATTTTATAAGCATAATAGTCTACTAAGTACCTAATTTAATAGTTGTTTTTTTTTTGTAAGGGTGTCCGGGCCAAAGCCCGACTAATCCCCGGCAAATTTGGAGGCTAAACATGGCCCCACTTAAATGTCGCCAACACTCCTCTTCCAGAGCTCGAACTCGGGTTCATGACTATGCCATGCCCAAGCCTTTACCACTAGGCTGGAAGGTCTTTGACAATATAATTTAATAGTTGTTTATTAAGTTGGAGCAAACTAATCATGGAGTAAACGATATAATTTAACATGAGATAAGTTTAAATATTGTTTTTATTAAATCATGAACGATTAAGTCGTGGAATATGTGTTTTTCTTAATATAAAAAGGAAAATCATATCTATGTGTCTAAATATCATATGTTTATCAGTTGTTTGAATGATGTCAGTATGCTGTAGGTGAAATGTCGGCAACTCTGATTTGAAGGGTTACAAATTCAAACGTTACACATGTTACCAGAGGTGCTAAAATAAACGGGTCAACGACGTAATTTTTAAATGACATGCTAAAATAAGTTCGAACAGATAAATGTATTTTTTTTGTACGTGCAAAAAACGTGTTGGGTGGAGTTGACCCACAAACGCTTTTATATCTATTTAATGAATAATTAACGTATTAAATGTAGTTGTAAATATATATAAATAAATATATATATAAAATATATATATATATATATATATATATATAAATAGAGGAGTGATCATATGAAAACCGCCCTCATTTGTGTAAACCGTGCAAACCACCTTCATCTGTCGATTTCATTGTTTAATCTTATGAAATTTTTTCATGAAATTGTTTAATCTTGTGAAATTGTTTCATATAATACTTTTTTTGATGAAGTT
>NC_037533.1:18235843-18258648 GCF_001531365.2 Cynara cardunculus var. scolymus | reverse complement strand
TTAATAATGAAGTAATTTATTTTTGGTTTAATAATATAACTTTTTTTAAAGATAATAATTAAGTATTTTGTTAGAACTCAATGATTTTCCTAATTATATTTTAGATTTTTTATATTTAAAATAAGATGTTTATTTTTTATTTGATTATGTTTGTCTGCAGTTAGTTACACGAATTCAAAAATAAAACTTTAATAAGTTTTACTTATGCATCATTTACTTGTAATATTGAATTTTAAGTAATATGAATCAATAAACAATATTTCATACACCAAAAGTGATTTTTAAGAGTTTTTATCAAGTGTTTTATAATATAATATAGATATACATAACTCGTTTAAAATAAAATTTAATTTAAATCAACTTATATTTAATAAATAAATATTATAAAATATTTAGTAATCATTTTGTTTATTTATTTTTATATTTTCAATTTTGTTGAAAAACACCTTTTTTTCTTTCCAAAACATGAAATAAAAATTATTTTGTAAATACCTAATTATATAAATTATCTTGGGTAAATGACAAATTTGTCCTTCTTAATAACTACAAATTACCCATAAAAATAATAGAAAAATCAATGGCTAAAAAAGTAATTTCACTTTTTTTTTATAATACAAATACACTGTATTTAACGGTCGTATAAAAAAGAGATTGATTAAATCTTAAGTGGGCAGTTGTCGTTGATCTTCTTTCTTTTAATGACCAATCATGGAGTTAATTAAAGATTTGGTTACGGAATCGTTGTTAATCTAAGAATGATTTTTTTGTCAAATAATTGACGAACATTATTGCATTAGAAAAAAGGCCCGACATGTTTTTTCTTCATATTTCCTAGAATATTCTAACAATATCTATCGGGTATCTTTGATTTATAATGTGTTGTCGGTAAATTCATTACGTTTTTTTGTGTTCATTGATTGTTCATTTTAGAGATCCACCAAGCGCTGCCCTTCCAAAACCGTTTTCAGTGAGAAAAAGAAAGGCCCGTTTTGATCTAAGCTGTTTCACATCGAGTTTTTCTGGGGTCTTTTTGGGCTTAAACAGGTTTTTTTCGGCTTTCTTCAAGTCAGGGTTTTTAGCCCAGGCCATGATCAGACCAAACTTCAGTGTCACTAAGTCTGGGCTTTTTCAGATCTGGCTCGGGCTTATCTTTATCCGTCTTCGCTGCTTTGGACTTGAGTTTTTTATACATCTCTAGTTCTGTTTGAATAAGCGACATAGAATAGACTTGTAGACGGCAGAGGTACGTGTACGACAGACATGTATGTATATCGTTAAATTTATGTGTATAGTGTAAAAATTATATATACGTTAATATATACGTATAACAACATTTTTTTTTAAATTATAATATCAACTTATATAATTTTATATTGTTGGACCATGTATTCGGCCCATTAAAAGCCCATATAAAACCACAAAGAGTGAAATCAAATATGGCCCATGGTTTTGAAATAAATTGCCCAACTATTTTGTTTAGGAATGAACATTGTATGATATCATGTATTTTTTTTAGTACCGTGTACCAACCAATTATAACTGGTACGAGAATATTTATATGGTGTACCGACCAAATCTACTTGGTACCAGCTTTTTTTGGTTGGTACGTTGTACCAACATCTCAATAGTCAAATGTTGTAAGTAATGTCTTTATCAGGTACAAATGTTGCAGATATATAGTCAGTCTGCAAGGAGATCTTTTTTGGATGAATTAGTAGCTTCAATCAGCTACTTAGGTGGCGTTTATTTTTTAAGAGGTTCTGAAGTTTGAAGTCTGATTTTACTTCTGAATTTTAAGAGGTGGTACTGAAGTCTGAAATTTGAATCAGTCAGATTGTTTGTTTTTACTTCTGAAATATGAAACCCGAATCAGTCAAGTTTTGGATATGATAGATTTGGATCGATCTGGGTCATGATTTTACGAGAATATGTGGATCGATCTGGGTCGTGATTGATTTGGAGATCGAATGTCTTGTGAGATAGATTCGGAGGACTAAATCTGGAGGTGAGGATGGAGGGGAGAGTCTGGAGGGAGCGATTAAGAGGATTTAAGTGATTATGTTATCACTTTTTTTTAAGAGCAAATTAAGAGCTTTTCAGCTCTTATTTATATAAAAAAACAAACAGTATGAAAATAAAAACGTCTGACCGGTTCAGACTTAAGAGGCATTAAGTGGTTTTTTTCAAAAAACAAACAAGCCCTTAGAGTCTTGGTGCATGAATATATTATTTCAATCGGCTAATAACTTCAAATCAGCTAACTTTGTAGTCTTGCTGTGTATTTCAGACAGTTGATCAACAGTACTGCATCGATGACCTTTTGTCATCATATTGGCTAGTCTTTGATTTTGTCAACGGCTTTATGTTTGTACCATGAGACCGATATTTAAAGAAACCAATAACTACTAAGTGATGATATGATAGTAGGATATATCAGAGGGTCATCACCAAATCCATAGATGACCCAACAACTAGTCTAACTATCGAGCATTTACCAAATTCAAATGGCTTTGGTAGTTTATTACATCCACAGATATATTTAAGAACAATGTTATTGTCTATAAATATCTGATATTTTCAGTAGTTGTGGTTGATTCGGGTTAATGGCAGACTTATGAAGGACTCGTGGTGTATTGTGATGAAATTGCGAGTTCACGAACCCTTAATCCAACGTAAAAATACAATCACTCGACATAAATTCTAAACCCATTGAGGTTTGTGGAAAAAGATGAAAAAAAAGTGGAAAAAAAAAGTATAAAAAGAATTATTAAGCATAGTTTTCCTAAAGTTAATCATAGAAGCATATTTTTTTATAACAAAAAGCATAAAAAATTCAAAATTTTTTTAAAAAATATTATTTTATCTATACTATATTATAAAACATTTGATAAAAACTCTTAAAAACCATCTTTTATTCATAAAATACTGTTTATTGATGCATATTACTTAAAATTCAAGATTACAGATAGATTGTGCATGAATATAACTTATTAAAACTCTATGTTTGAATTTGTGTAACCAACTGTAGATAGACATAATTAAATACGGGATAAACATCTCATTTTAATATAAAAATCTAAAATTTAATCAGGATAAGCATAAAGTTCAAACATAATACTTAATCATTATTTTTCAAAAAAAAAAATAGATTCTTAACCAAAAATATAAAACTTCGTTATTAAATTTAAATTAAATTATAATAAAAAATTGAATTAAAGAAATTAAAAAAAACGATAACTTTTATGTAATTAATTTGATACTAATATCAATATATTTTATTTAAATTTATGTTTTATTCAAAAATAAAAACATTGTCGTTTTCTTAAAATCACATAAAATTGTAGTATTACATAGATAGAAACAAAGAATGAAATGAAACATTAAAATCAGAATACATTTCATTGCATTGCGCGAACATCCTACTAGCGTAAATAAATAAACCCGATATGAAATTATCAACATTTAAATAAATATCATGTTTGACTTTCAGAAAATTCCATAAAAACAATATTTTTTAAACAAGTTTATTTTTTTATTATATAAATATTTATAAAATATAACGTAACATATTAATCGGTATATATATATATATATATATATATATATAAACTCTTAAAAAATCATTTTTTATGCATGAAATACTGTTTATTGATGCATATTACTTAAAATTCATGATTACAAGTAAAAATTATACGTAAGTACAAGTTATTAAAGCTTCATTTTTGAATTTGTGTAACTAATTATAGTATCATTTTGAATACAAAAAATCTAAAATATAATTAGAATAATCATTAGTTATAAAAAAATACCAAATTATTATCTTTATAAAAATTATACAATCAAACGATAAATAAATTAATTCGTTATTAAATTTAAATTAAACTATAAACAAAACATTAAATTAAAAAAATTACAGAAAAAACCAGAACTTTAAATAGTAAATTCGATACTAATATAAATGGATTTCCCCCCAATTTTTATGATATATTTAAATTTATATTTTATTTAAAAATAAAAACATTATTGTTTTCTCAAAATCACTAAAAATCATATTATATTGACATAGATAAATGATAAAATAAAACATTAAAATTAAGATATATCTCGTTATATTATGCGGCACCATTCTAGTTACTCAATTATATATTTTACACAAATATATGGAACCTCGCCCAATTAAGAATCGGGCCGGGTCAAACCCAGGTTCCTATTAAGACCCATTCGATGGGTTCGAGGAAGTGGAAACCACTGCAATTGCACGCTTTCCACACCCTCATCTCTCCCAAATCAAAAACACTTCAAAAATATTCCCAATTTCTACCTCAATATTCTCTCTCTACATGCATGCTTCATTGTACATAAACATTTGCTTCTCTGCTTAATTCACCTCATAGAATTTGTATATTTCAGTTTGATTTCTTGAATTTGGTCAAGAATTGAAGCTTCATGTTCGAAAACTGGTAAGGAATTTACACAGCTCTGCTTCAGTTTCAATGCATTTTAGAGGTTTTTGATGTTAATTGTTTGGAATTGTTGTTGAGTTTATTTGAAGCTGATTTCTTACTAGTGTTGCTAATCTTGTGAGATTTTTAGGGTTTCTAGTTCTAGATTGACTTCGTAGTTGATTTAGGGTGCATTTTTGCGATATGCGGTATCATTTAGGTTTGGTGTCTGTTCATTTTTTCTGAATAGTTGGAAAATTTTGAGAATTTCTATGATATTTGCCTTAATTTTGTAAGATGTAAATCAGGCATTGAAGGAAGAGTTCGATTTGGGGATCACGAAACTAGAAATGATTTGGTTATTGGAAATAACTTAGATTAGTTGCCTAATTAGATTAAACATCTACATTAAGTGTAAAGCTAAAGACTACTTCACTAGGAGTTCAAAAGTGTTGTCCGATGGATTCGATTGCCAATTTATGGCATTGTACTTCATTGGTTCTGAGAAAAAAGGATAAATTGACTTTCACATTTTCTAAGAGATCAGAAACTCCTAAAAGGGAATTTTTTAGAGGAAGGGGTTGTTTGGTTGGTTTTCATGTATGGATAAAACTGTCTGTGTGGATTAATCTGTCTGTATAGATTGTGAAGGTTTTTGTTGAGAGAGTTTATTCATAGATGTAAGGAGTGTTTTTTTATTAGGAAGGCGGGTTTAGAAAAAATATTGGATTTTTGCATAAAGCTCTCCCCTAGAAGCTTACTGAATAAGCGATTTTCTTTATCATCAAGTCACTACCAAACAGTCATGTATAACTAACCGAATAAGCATCGAGTCTCATTAAGCTCATTAAGCTGCTAACAAACATGCATTAAAAGAGTTATAGGAATATGGAAGAAACGATTTTTAACTTCAAGGCTGACATCGAATCGGTTGATCATCTTTGATTAGTTCAAACAGAACTTTGCTGGAATGTTATTTAGAGTTCATTTAGTAGGAATTTCATGTTGTTAGAATTCCATATTGGTTAGACCTATACCATTTCTCCACAATGTATGTTGGAAGTTGGAACCTTCCTTCTCTCTAGGGGCGGACCTACTTAAGAGCATACGGTGGCACGGGCTAACGCTTCATGGATCCATCATGTAATGGAAAAAATTACGTTCCTAAAAGGTGCTACTGTATTGTTTTGTTGAGTGCCCTTATATTCCTTGAAACTACAATAAAGACACAAGTTTCTCTTTGGAGAGTTGGTTTCCTTGGTCTTTCCCCTCTTCCAGGTGCGGATTTGACTCCTTTGTGTACCTAATTTTTCAGTTTTTAGCTTTTAATTTCGAGTTTAATTATGATTTTGATAAAAGTTGGGATAAAAGACTCGAACACAAGACCTCACGTACGCAAGACAGTGAAACAACCAACAGGCTAATGATGATTTTGGGAAATTATCCATAGGTTAGTTTCTTATAGTCAAATGGTGCCACCACAAATTTCTAGATCCGCCTCTACATCTCTTGGATTTTTTGGAGTGTAATTTAATGAGGTTCCACATATTCACGTGGTATAGAGCCAAGGTCTACATCAAGTAGACCATTTATCCTCAAAATGTGTTAGAACCTTCTTTCTCTCCTCAAACGTATCCTTTGGAGAGCAATTTAATGGAATTCCACATATTCTCACACATGTGATTAGGGTTCTAACGATTGCGAATTTAGAGTAATTGAGCTTTTTACAACTAATTTTATTTATATCCCTCCGTTACTCAGGTGTTTCAATCTTAAATAGTTCTTGTGAAATGATCAATGTTCTATTCCCCAAGATTAATTGAATGATGGTTTGAGTGAATAAAAGAGTCGTCTTTTTTATTCTGTGAAACAATCGACCTTATATGAGATCACTTGGGTTGTCATTTGTATTGTAACTTGTAAGTTGTATAAAATCCTTGTCTATATGAATTTAAAAAGCAATATGTTTGACCTTAAGAGTGCGTTTGGTATGCCGATAGGACAGGACTGGACGGGTGAGAGTGACTGAGTGAGGTAGGAGGTGAAAGAATTGTGAAATGTTTCAGGGTTTTAATTTGAAATGAGCAGTTTAGTAATTTATCAATCTTGTCCAATCTCCCTGATTTTTGTTCCACCTATTTTGGTGGGACCTGAAAAAGCATTTTTGTCTCACTTAGGTCCTGTCCTGTCCCAGTATAATATCACATCAGACACGGGACAACAAGTTTTTGAACTGTCCTGTCTTGTCCCACATACCAAACATACCCTAAAGGCTTCATTGTATTTCGTTCTTCAGTATCCATTCTTCTGGACTTCCGTTTCTTTACTGCATTTTACCCTCATCTTTTTGTTTTTTACTCCATCGTTGATCATCTCCAAGAAATTTATAACATTAAACTTCAATGCAGGAAAAGATAGTGATAGCCATTTCTTGTTGGTTTACTCAGTTATGCTCTTCGATTCTTTTAGAAGCCTTGTTGAGTATTTCCCGATATAAAAACACCATAAAAAACCCGACTGTCATGTCTTACAATAAAGTAGAAGCTCTTCGAGAAAAATCCGATGCTGAAAAGTTGATTCTTTCTAACGATTACGCTGCTGCTAGAACGAAACTAAAGAAGGCCCAGCAGCTTTTTCCAGCACTTGATCATATTGCTCCAATGCTTACCGTTTGCGAGATTTTGTCGGCCTCAACAAACATAATCCCGGGTTACGACACTGATTACTACTGGGTTCTTCAGCTTATGCCTTCTTCCACCATCGCTGATATAAATCGCCAGTATCAAAAACTCGTCTCTTTGCTACAACCCATCAAATACAAGTTCCCGGCTACCGAATTGGCTCTTAAGCTTTTACAGGAGGCGTTTTCCATACTTTCTGACAAGAAAAAGCGTGTGACATTTGATATAAAGCGTGGCACGAGTTGGGTGAATTACGAATCTTTTGAAACTAATTCCGAGAGAAATAGGGCCGATAGCAATTGTGATAAAGTTCAGGTCAATAACATTAGCTTACAAGAATCGGGTTCTTCCTCTTCTGATGTAATTTCCGAAGGGCTTAAAGGTCAAGAAACGGATATTAACTCGCCATCGGGTGCACAAAAGGGTGTTCATAAAAGGGTTCAGCAGGATTTTTATGGTTTCGATAGTTGCAGGACAGATGAGTGTTTTGAGTTACGGGATATCTGGGCGGTTCATTGTCATTTAACCGAGCCTTTTATTGGGGGTAGATACGCTCAGATTTTTAAGAAATCGGGAAGCGACGTTGAAGTTATATGGTTAAAACCCATCCCTGTTACTGAAGGCGAACGGAGATGGTTTGATGCAGATTTGCCCGTTGCTTGTGGATCGTTTTGTTTAGATACAGAAACAAGCGGAATGATCGGGTTGAAAGGGGTATTTTCGTACAAATGCTCGTGGGATTCCGGAATCACGGAGGAGTTATTCGAGATTTACCCAAAAAGAGGCGAAATCTGGGCGATCTATCAAGATTTTGACCTTGAAGAATGGTCGTACAATCCCGATATCGTCAAAGGGTGTTCTTTTAAGCTAGTTGAAATCATCTCCGATTATTCTATATATACGGGTGTTGAGTGTGGTCCGTTGGTCAAAGTCCATGGATTTAAAAGCGTTTATGAGAGACAAACCGAAGGTGAAACCATCACGATTCATATCGGTCCACGAGACCTGTATATGCTGGCACACAATGTGCCAGCATATAGATTCACTGGCGGAGAGATCGATGGGGTTCATGATCACATGTTTGAGCTCGACCAGTTGGCTTTCAGAAACCCAGATCAAGAAACCGACAATCGAACCATGGCTCAAGAGAAAGATCCCGACCTTTTGGTTCCTACACCGAACCTGAACCCAAACCCAGAGACCACGGTTTTGGGATCTAATTGGTCTGCAAACGACTTTACAACCGGCCAGATTTGGGCTGCATACTCCGGGAAAGACTCGATGCCTCGCCAATACGTTCTCATCAACAGTGTGATCTCGATCTCACCAACTCGACTATCTGCAACTTTTTTAGAACCCGAACCCGTTTCCTACCATGAAACCATCTGGAAAAACCGAAACTTGCCAATCGTATGTGGGAATTTCCGACCAAAAGAATCTATGGTCAATCTTGACGTAAGTCAACTCTCTCATCCCGTAACCTGCTTCAAAAGCACGACCACTTCCGTCTACAAGATCTTTCCGACAAAAGGCGAGATCTGGGCGGTGTACAAAAACTGGAAATCGGGATGGAGTCATCTCAACTACGATAACTACAAGTGTTGGGTGGTCGAGATCTTGTCAGATTTTTCCGACGGAGAGAAGATGATGGCGGTTCGGTTGGTGGAAGTGAAGGGTTGTCTGACGTTTTTCCAGCGGTTGCAAGGCGAAGATGGGTTCGAAATGGTTCGTGGGTTTTCGAGAAGGGAAATGTCGTGTTTTTCGCACCAAATTCCGGCATTCCGAGTGCCCGGAATCGGAGGGCACGGGATTCCGGAAAGTTCTTGGCATTTGGAACCAGTTGCTTTACCACCAAACAGTGGAAAGTGATGATCAACAAGAAGGGGAATTGTAGGGTTCAACTTCAAAGCAATTGTTTTAAAATTATGGTGGAATTGAACCCATGAATATTTATCAAAGGATTTGTACATAATGAGGAAAAATAAACAAATTTTTTTTTTTTCAAACTGTGGATTTTTGGACCAATTTGTACGCATCTCAGTTAAAACCTGATTATGACAGGTCAGTACTCTAAAATGTGTAACTGATATAAAAACTGATTATGAAGGATAGAAGGATCGAGTTTTTTAATTGGGAGAGACCGGTTTGGAAGAAACTTAGCTTTCTACATAAAGTTTCCCCCTAGAAGCAGAATAAGTCACTTTCTATATCATTAAGCCACTATCAAACAATCATGTATAATTGATCGAATAAGCTGTGAATCCCATTAAGCTCATTAAACAGCTAAAAAACATACATTGAATGGAAAACAAACCAAGAGTCTCTTCTCCCTTAGCTTATCAGGTCAATATCTCTGTTAAAATCATGGTCGACCAGAACTTACAGTTCTGACTGGGTAAGATGACCGCATTAACAAAGTGTAATACCTAATGACAACAAGAACTTACAGTTCAAAAAGACTAGAACTTTATGATAACTTCTAAAACCAAATGGTTCGAAGAACATTGAACCCGAAATCGGAAGTTCGTTATCGAAATCCTCCGTTCGCCATCGCTCTCATTCACAACTTATCTGCAATTTTCGTTAAGGCGTCTGAAATCTTGTTAAGAGCAGATACCAAGCTGTCGTTGTAGTCTTTCCTCTGATCCCGATCTAGCTGACAATTTGTATTCTCTGCTTCGAGCCGTGCATTCAACACGTTGGCATTCTTTTCAAGAACGTCAATTAATCGAGCATCAAAGTTTCTGTCGTTACATTCGTCTGTCGATACTCGTCTTCGTTTACTTCCTTCTTGGGACATGGTCTCTTTCCATGATACCGAATTCGTCTGTTGTTCCCTTACAGCGCCTGATAGATTATAACGAAACGTTGGAGAACGTTAATCCTCATGTTCAATGGCTTAAGAAATTCTATGAGCTTATGGCTGAATTAGATATGAAGTGATTAAGACATTGAAGCTTGTAACGGTGTCTTTGGTACGTGAGACAGACGTGACGGAACAAAAACTTGTTGTCTCATGTTTGGTGCTACAATTAGATCGAGACCGGACAAGACTTTTGTTTGCAGCTTAATGAAACTCAAAGCTTATTCTGTCAGCTATACATAACTGTTTGGTAGTGACTTAATGCAGTAAGCTGGGAGCTTTATTGTTAATATACCTTGGGAGGAATCCTGGTGAAATGGTTGGTATCTCTTCTCTGTTATTCAAAGCCAAATGTTAGCTTTATGAACTTGTAAATGGAAGGTAAAATGTATACAGATCTTAAAATAATTTAACAGTTTTTTCAAAATGGAGAAGCAAAAGTCAGAAGCTCTAAAAAATTCATTCAAATCCACCAGTTTCTTTATTTTGAATATTCAAACGTAAAATATTCAATACAACAAAATTGGATTTATAGGACATCCCCAATCTCTAAGTGTCCCAATAGACCGTTTTATAGGACTTAATTTATAGGACCAAAATATAAAGCGTCTTATCTAAATGTGTTGTAATAAGTTTATACGACACTTTTGAGCGTCTTAACAAGTTTTTAAAGATATTTTTAATACAAAGTGTCACATTAGTAACTTTATAGGACACTTTTGAGAAAGTGCCCTATAAACTCAATTTTTTTAGGACACTTGTTTTTATAAGACATTTTTTCAAATAGTGCCTTATAAAGTTGATAATGAGACGCTTTATATTAAAAGTGTCCTAAAAAAACTTATTACGACATCAAAAAACGTCATATAAACTTAATACAACACCATTAGATATGACACTTTATTTTTTTGGTCCTATAAACTAAGTCTTATAAAGAGGTCTATTAGGACGCTTATAATTTGGGAGTGTCCTATAAACCCGATTTTGTTGTAGTGATTTCTCTCTCACTTTCTTCATTTTGAAGTTGTTGAAGCAAAAATAAGGTCTCGTTTGGTTTGAAGGAATGAAATGGATTTGGGGGATTTGCATTTCAAATTCATTTCAATCCCATGTTTGGTTTGTTGGATTGTCCGGATTTGAAATCCTTAGGGAATGCTCGGGATTTGAAATCCATTTCGTAGGATTGTATGCAATAAGGTTTTAAAAAAATGTTAAAAACATTTGTTTTGTAATAATCGATTAATAAAAATGTAATTTAATTATTTTTATAATTATTTATTATTTTTTCTATAAATTATTTATAAATAATGAAATCCAATTTCATTCCAAATACTACAAACCAAACGTCCCAATGATTTCAAATCCATTTTAATTTAAATCCCTAAAAAACAATCCTGCAAACCAAACGGACCTTAGGTAAATAACCTCATGAACGCGAATAAGACCATAGAAAGTCACCTGAAATCGGCATCGGATCCGGGATCTTCTTCGTTGGAATATCGTCCTTTTCTCGACCTTCATCATTCGCTTCTTCATCCTCCATTTTATCCGAATCCGGAAAAAGACCGTCGGTCGACGTGGCACGTCGACCGCTATCGAAAACCACGTCGGTATCCTCGTCTTCATCGTCTTCTCCCGCCACCATCGTCACCACATTTTCGTCTTTTGCGTCCGCACTCACCGTCACCAACGCCAGCTTATATGCCGCCTTAGTGAACGCCTTCCCGTCCAAAACATCAAACACCTCCCTATCGAAAAAACCCGGCAACTTGTTCTCTTTCCGCGAATCGTTCCTCATCACCCAATACGAATCGGACTCTTGTTTTACCTCGGATTCCCACGCTTTTATCTTCTTGAAATCACCCACCATGTTGCTCCATCTTTTCCGACACTGAACCGGCCCTCGGTTCACCGCATGCTGTTTACAATACGACGCAACCGAATCCCACTTCGGTTCGAGCTGGTCCGAACCGAATACCGAACTTGACCGCCTTCCCCTACGCCCCCTATTCTCCGCAACTTTCTTCCCTTCTATAAGCGTAAGCGTTTCTTGTCTAGTCCAACGCGGGTGTCGTGGCGATTTGCTCTTATCGTCCACCACTTCCACCGCCGCCACCGCCTCCGCTGCCACCACCGTTACCGGTGTTTCCTGATCCTCAACACCCACCTGGATTTCCGCACTACCACCATTATCACACACTTCATCTGTTTCTGATGCCATAAAACCTCAAAACTATGGGATTCTTGGCCTAATTTGTGTAGGTTCTTTTATATATATATACACACACACAGAGAAAAACACACACACACACACATATATATATATATATATATATATATATATATATAATTAAAGGATTTGAGCTTATAATATAATACCCAAATAAGGGCATTGGTTTCTTTAATTTTGGCATTAAATTAAATGGGGGTTTAATTTGCATATATAGACACTTAATTAAGCACTAATTATATGTCTTAAAGGCATATATTACCTTCATATGGGTAACACTTGATTCTTCCATATCTCATTTTCCTCCTTTGTTGCCTTATATTTTAGGGATATAAAGATTTGTTTTTTAGTAGAGAAGCTGATTTGATTCTTGGTCAAATATCTAAACTTGTCTTAATGAATAAGTCATTTGGGGTTTTTGTCTTAATGGTTTCAGTATTTTTATTAGATTTTTTAAAATGGAGATTTTGAGGACTTTTTTATTTTGACAGATTCTTTAAAATCTTCTCTAAAATTAAGAAATTAGGAGAGAGAAGTGATATTCTTGGATTACTGATAATTCCCTAAAATAATTAGTTATGAGTGAATTGATATTTTATTATTATGAAATTTATTAAAATTTTTATTAATACAACTGATATTATAATCTTTTTTTGATTAACCTGGATATTCAACCTGTTATACGGGTTGACTAATCTCAGGGCGACCACCTGCTTTGCATATAGCCCGAAATCACCGCATTTGAACATTCTTGGCCACAAGGGGATTTTTATTCCTCCTTGAATTTGAACCTGAGATCCCCTGGTACTTTTGACATTTGGAGCCAAGCTCAACCAATCAGGCACCACCCTTGTAGTTTGATATTATAATCTCTAAAATAAAGAATCTGTTACAGTTAATTTAAATATTTTTAGAGATTTTGTTACAGATGCTTATCTGTAACAAATTTTCTAATTTGACTTTTAAATCAGAGAAAATCGAAGTTTAGAGAATTCTCTAAAATTTAATGTTATGAGAAGGAAATGATAATTCATAATTCCCACCAATAAGATTGAGTTATTATTATATACAGTTTTTTTTAAATATATTGGGATGATAAACTTACAAAATATTTTAATAATATAATTTATATTTAAATCTGTATATTAAAGAATCTGTTGAAGATGCTCTAAAAACATCCACAATCCATAAGTCATTCAATGACTTTTTATTTTTACCACATCATATTTTCACCAATTACATCTAACAAAAACTCATCTTTAAAACAACGCTGAAATAATTTGATGCAATAACCTGTTGTAAAACTCTAATAAGCTATTCCACCAAAGGGTATTTGGCCTAACAGTATCGTAACATTTGGCCTCATAGGAGGTCATGGGTTCAAACCTTATCAAAGGCGAGAAAAGTGTGTGAGTTTATTTGTTGCATTTGTTTTAAAAAAAAAAAGGTATTCCAATAACTTAGTAGAATAGTAAAAAAAAAAAAAAAACTTTACAATAACCTTCCATAAGAACTGCTCTTAAGATTTAACTTTTATCAGTACAACTGTCATACCATGTTATGTTATTTCTTCTACTGTATAAATACCAAACGCACCCTACAAGTTATAATTAAGTCAGGGTCCTATACAGGGATATTATTGTAATTACCATAAATATGTTAAAAGGAAACACTTCACCAATTTAAGGTGCTTTTTTAAGGTTTAAATCTCATATGAAACCAATTGATTACAAACATTAAATGCAATAAATATGGAAAAATTCATTTGAGTGCTAAAATGGTGTTTATATTGAATACTTTATTTGGGTCAATGATTTGTTGGTTCCTTTGGTGGCATGGGTTATTTCACAAAAATATTACCATAAAAATGGGGATGTTGTTGTAAAATGGAAACGTGACTAAAATAACCTTTAAAAATATCAAAATTACATTTTTAACCTTGAAGTTTAAAAATCTAACAAACTAGCTATCCGTTATCCTGGGAATTGGTCCCGACCCGTCGGGGGGGACGAGGATCACACTCCCCGCCCCACTCCGCCCCGTACCCGTATATATACGATAACTAATAAATTATATTATTTATTTCTATTAAACCGGTAAATGGTAATTTATATTTCAATATATTTTGGATATTACTATATGTGGTTTTGAATATTACTTAATATGTTTTGGTACAAGTGATGTTAATTTTTTTAGATTTTGTTTTCGATTTATTAATTATTATATGATGATGTATATTTTCTGTATTAAATTAAATTCCTTTGGATTTTAGATTTACTGAAAAAATATGAAAATTTAAATATGTGTAACGTCTCACGCATTTGGTTTTTTTTTTTTTTTACACAAATAGGGAAAAAAAAGTATTCGTTCCCCGTTGGAGACGGGGATGAAGATGTGATTAAATTCCCCGGTGGGGATGGGGACGGGGATGGGGATCGGGGTCCCCGCTCCATCACCATCCATAGCACCGTTTGATGCATACAGGATAACTGATGGTCATTTTGTTAGAATTTTTATTTTAGGGTTAAAAATGTAATTTTGATATTTTTAAGGGTTATTTCGATCAGATTCCCTTGTAAAATGCCTTGATTTCATAGCAAATACGGAATTAATATTACATTATTTAAATATTTAAATAATATGCTTCATCTCTCTCATAATTACTATTCAAGCTATAGTTTTTTTTTTCATGAAAAATATTATATATATATATATATATATATACACACACATCATTTACCTTATTGGATGAATATGTAAGATCGATAATCATATCTAATAAAAAGAGCTGATAAAAATAGAGGGTCTTATGCGATAAGTAAGGGTGTGTAGAAAATCAACTAATCCAATTAAAACCGACCTATCTAATTAGAACCGACCAACCATAATTGTATATCTGATTGTAATTGAATCAGATTAGATTGAAATTTTCGACATTCAATTTCGACCTGTCGGTTCTCGGGTGGCAATCCATAACTGACCAAGACTGAACGGAACCAAACCAACCGACATCTAATTAATCATATGATGACCATCCAGTTATCCATCCAACTATCATCCAAGTAATTTGTTTTCAAATTTGCTTAAATAGGAATTTGTTTTGTGTGAGGTTTTAAATTTTTGACTTCCCTTGTCTTGGTTTTAACACATATTAAAAGTGATTAATTAATTTGTATCATTGTTGAAGAATTGGATTGAATTAACACATTGAATAGATTTAATCCCATCAGATCATTCATTGGATATCCAATAGATTGAACGGAATCCATCCAATCCCCATTGGATTGAATTGGATCGGTTATCCAGTGTCAGCTGGATCGGATCGGTTGGCAAAATCCAACATCTAATTGATGATTGGATAGGTTCGGTTCTCCTCACATCCAATTGATGTCAACCAATGGACAGTCCTACCAGTAAGTGAATGTGATGTCTCTCATCCAATAAATACTTATCGGGTAAATTATTGCATACCATAACGTTTTGATGGTTAGAAAACTTAGTCGCTTGTTTATTAGGTTATGGAATATGATTTTTAGCGACATTTAATATTTAATTTATATTATAAAAAAATTTATAAACTTATCATTTTAATATATTTTTTAATTTTTTTTATATAAAATGAATATTGATTTAGGGGTTGTTTTGATCATTTATTATTAATTCATTCTGATTTCGATAAATATTCTGATAATCAAACATACAGATTTTTTTGAGTTTCATTTCAGTTCATACCAACTACACGTCTGTTTAAATTTCATTCTAAATTCAAAGTCAAATCCATCGAACAAATTTATACCTCTTAAAAATTCATATTTTTTTTGTTAATCTATACTATATTATAAAGTATTTGACGAAAACTCTTAAAAACCATTTTTTATGCATGAAGTAATGTATATTGATGCATATTACTTAAAATTCAAGATTACAAGTAAACTATGCGTAAGTATAACTTATTAAAGCTCTATGTTTGAATTCGCGTAACTAGTTACGGATAAACATAATCAATTAAAGGATAAACATCTCATTTTAAAATATAAAAAATTTAAAATATAATTAGGATAATTATCGAATTATAACAAAATAATTAATTATTATATTTGTTTGAAAACTATATTATTAAACTAGTTTAAATTACTTCATTATTAAACTTAAATTAAATTATAAAAAAAATTGAATTAAAAAATTATAATAAAAAAAGAATTTTAAATAGTTAATTTGATACTAATATCGATATTTTTTTTTGTCAAATTGTTACGATAATTTCAAATTTATATTTTATTCACAAATAAAACATATCGTTTTTTCAAAATCACATAAGATCATACTATAACATCAACTGAGATAAAAAATAAAATAAAATATTAAAATCAAAATTTATGTTACTGCATTGTGCAAATACCAATTTTATAATAATAATAAATTACGAACTCAAAATTATAATTCGAAAATAATAACAAAAATATGCAATTTTCGTGGGAGTATAAATAGTCCGAACGTGTCTTTTTTCCTTGCAATTTTTTGGCGCGAACAATCGGCTGTCCATCGTTGTCCTCCGGTGGGTTGTGTGTGTTCAAAATCTGAAAACCCTAAGATTTAGCAGAATCACACAAAGTAAAATCGAATGAATCCGATAACAATGGAAGGAGATTTCAACGGAAGCGATTACGAGAAAGAGGAAGATGACGAAGCCACTAATCATCTCAGAGACCGGTTCCGTCTTTCCACCATCTCCATCGCAGAATCCGAAGGTTTGTGTATTGCAGTATTTCTTCTAATTGATTCGAATTGCTTAAGATTCATGTTTTTGTTGTATACAGCTAAGCGAAGTAACATGGAGATTTCTCAACCTGTTATCGTCTGCATCTCCGATTTAGCTTTCAAGTATGCCGGTAAATCTTCCGATCTATCATTCTCTTCATCTCTATTGTGCACGTTTATTCACATGATCTCACCATTTATCTAAGCACCTTCTAACTGTAGGAAATTTGATAGTGTTGTTGAATGTTGATGAATAAATTTGGGGTTTTGCTGGTCTTTGGTGCATCATGATGTTGATTTTTGCACTTTTGCGTTTCTGAATATAGATACAATTAAACTATGTGAATCAAACGTCAGAATTGATGTGAAATCTAGCGTGTCTTTTGGAGGAGAAACTGCTATTCACAATAAAATGGACTTAAAATAGAAAAATACGTCCTAAGACCGTAACAAACATATGAATTTGAGTCTGAGTTCATGCTAGATTTAATCTAACTATCAAAGTTAGTGGAAACCATTTTTTCAAAACATGGGAAGTAATCTTAAACCCATGGTTTTTCGTCTGGGAGTAGCGTGAGAAATTAGCATTTCATACCATTGTGTTTGGTACTTTGTTTGAACAACCCACAAACTTGCAAAACACCAAAAGAAGACATTATGGTTGATAGAAAATTGCAATAAAAGTGCTGTAATTGGCTCATTTTTGCTAGTGTGTTGATTGTGTACAAATAGTGTGTCAAGCACAAAGGTTCATAAAATTTAGCATGCCTTAACTTTCGGGGCATCATTGATCATTGGTTGGTTGAAGCAAACCACCCAAATTGTCCTCTTAAGGTGACTTAATTGCCTCCCTTTTTGTTGTTGTAATGTTTGAAATCTCAAGGAAATAAATTTTCATTTACATTTCCAATTCAAGAACATGAACTATGAAATAATGAAACATGGGGAAACCATTATAAACGTCCAGATTATCAATTGATGATCATAATTTTCTACAACATCTGGTTATCAGGTTACTTATTTCTGTGGCAATAACTAAATCAAAGTTGATCTACTCTTTTACTCTGTAAATTGATGCCCGTCAATAATGTTGTTGGATATTATTGATCTCGAATGTTTTTCACCTTTTTGTGATTTCAACTTTCCTCGATATTGAGTATTACGTGTTGGAAGAAGTACACTCCATGACCGTTACAGAAAATTTTGTGTCATATATCCCTGAACTAGATTTTTATACACCAAATTTTCTGGTCAGCTCGGGACCTATGTGCTATGGCTATGAAATCTTAAGCAGAAAATATGTCAACCAGGTAAACAAGAAATTATAAACAGAGAGTTTTACCCTGGCATGACTTTCATTTGGCTCTATGTGATATTGTGCTGTAGCCTGTAGGACCAGCTTCATGTTTATAGATTGCTGGTAAACATGTTTACAAGTAAAGTTTTTAAAGATGAAAAGCTCATTAAAACCTTGTTCTGGTAACTCTGTGATCAAGACAGTTGGCCTTGAATGACTCTTAAGAAATCTTGGACCTGTTGAGTTCTTGGATTAATATGTCAATGTCACCATTTTTATCTTTTACCACTTGACACTACTACAAAAAGGGGTATTTGTCCCTCTTGATTTTGTACTTAAAACAAGGAAACCATGTAAAAAGTGACTTTTTGCAAAACCTTTTTACACGGTTCCTTACACTAAACCGTGCTAGTTTTTTACACGATTTTCTTTAAAATACCATGTAAAAAAGTTATGACTTACCTTTTTAACGGGGTTTTTTATACAAAACATTGTAAAATGGTCAATTATTTCATACTACATTAACTACGGTTTGCTTTTTCACATGGTTTTTCTCTAGCGAACGTGTAAGACAGTTCACCATATAATGTTGACGTGCCGTCCAAACAACCCGTATAAAGAAGGTATTTTAACCGTGTAAAATGGACCATTATGTACTAGTGTGATGACCGAGTGTTTCTATAATCACAGAGCAGTTGGCGGAGGATCTTGAGCTGTTTGCACATCATGCCAGTCGAAAGTCTGTCAATATGAACGATGTCATTCTTTCTGGTATGTCTATTAAACCCTCTGAATTACTTTGTGTGTCACAAAATAAGAATCCATATTTATATGTTAATTTATCCGGAAATAAGTATCCACTTTCAAAAGCAAGTGCACAATTTCTAATTCTACCCTTGATTATCTGATGGATAAATTCATTACTCACTCCATCTGTTTTTTAGAGAAACTGTGATTTAGTTAATTAAAAAGTGTAATAATTACACATATCTAAAGTTATATGTTTTTTTTTTATCATGGACATTTATTTTGGGGTAGAGGGAGTATTTGGTTGGATGGCTATCAAACCCTTTAAAGCCTTTGATAAATTTTGACTCATTACCCCAAAATAAGTATTCATATTTCGATTTTAGTTTGTCTCAAAATAAGTGTGCATTTTCAAAAGTAAGAGGCCGTTTACTAAATGCTTACTTGGTAAGTGCTTACCAAATAAATTTTCTTATCGGATGAACATGACAAGGGCCAAGAATCTTACTGGGTAAGAGCGATGAGAAGGATGGAGAGTCTTACCTGGTAAGTGAAAATTACGACTCTTACCCAGGTTAAGCGCTTACCCGGTAAATTGTTGCATTCAATACGTTTTGATGTACTAAAATCTTACTCATCAAAATAAATTATAGTGTTGACTCATGTAGGTAAACACTTACCGGGTAAGCATTTGGGTAAACAGCCCCTAAGGCATAATTTGATTAGTCTAATTCTACCCTTGATTACAAGATGGAAAAATTCATTGCTCACTCTATTATTAAGGGTAAAATTGTCATTTAATTAATTGAAAATTTTAATAATTACATATTTCTAAAACTGTAAATATTTTTTTGTCGTGGACATATATTTTGGTGTTGAGGGAGTATTTGACTGAATGCCTATCAAACCCTCTAAAGCCTTCGATAAATTTATGCTTTGTGTCCCAAAATAAGGATCCGTATTTCTATTTTAGCTTGTTCCAAAAATAAGTGTCTAGTTTTAAAAGTAAGGCATAATATCTAATTCTACCTTGATTATGAGATGGTGACATTCATTACTCCCTCTATTATTAATGGTAAAATTGTCATTTAATTAATTAAAAAATTTAATAATTACAAATTTCTAAAATTGTATGCATTTTTTATCAGTGGACATTTATTTTGGTGCAGAAGGAGTATTTGATTGGATGCCTATCAAACCCTCTAAAGCCTTCGATAAATTTATACCTTGTGTCCCAAAATAAGAATCCATATTTCTATTTTTGCTTGTTCCATAAATAAGTATCCATATTCAAAAGTAAAGACATAATTTCTAATTCTACCCTTGATTGCGAGAAGGAAAAATTCATTACCTTCCGTGTCATCAGGGGTAAAATTGTCATTTACTAAAAATAATTCAAAATTACATATTTACAAAACTGTATGTCCATTTTCATTTTGGACATCTATTTACAATTTGGTTTGCAGCACATCGAAACAAACATTTGGCAGATTCATTGAGGTCGTTTTCATACGATCTGATGAAAGGAAAAGAGCCCCCGTCGGAAAGAAAGAGAAAGAAGAGTTCGAACAAGGAAGACAAAACTCTCCACATCGATTCATAACTCCTATAGATTCTTGAATATTTGGTTAGTCAATAGTAGTTTCCTTCAATTCATCTTGTGCTTAACTCATGAAGTTAACTACCATCACTTTCTTGTTTCTATGTCAAAATGATGCCTCTTTAAATTGCTCTAGGGGGGGCGAGGGCGAGGGCGAGGGCGAGGGCGGGCATGGTAGGCGATTGTTGTATTTGAATTATAACAGACAAATGTCTTAACGTATTTGATTGATTTATTATACTACGTAAGCAAAATAACATGATACAATATTTGTGCAAAAAGGGTTTGTAAGGGGCGACATTACCCCAAGAGTATAAATGTGAGAGGCAAATCAGGTATAGAACAACCTGCTAGTTGATTGGTTTAAGAGCCCGGTACCTACAAGGAGCTCAATCGCTGAAGGAATTATAATTTTCACATTGCGCTATCAGATTCGAACCGTCGTTTATTTGTGCCACATTTTAAGATTTAGAAATAATTAAATCTCATAATGCTAAGGAGCCGTTTACCCAATTGCTTATTCGGTAAACGCTTACCGATAGGAGTCAACATTATGATTTATTTTGATGCACAAGATTTTAGTACATCAAAACATATCGAACGTAACAATTTATTGGGTAAACGTTTACCTGGGTAAGAGTCTGCATCCTCACCAACCGGGTCCACAATTGCGATGACCAGATCCGCAATAGTGACAATCAGGTCTACAATTTGATTTTTTTTTGTTTTTTTAGCTACGTCCGCAATGAAAATAATTATTAATAATTAAATTAGATTTTTATAAACGTTACTTATCTGTACTATATTATAAAACATTTGATAAAAACTATTAAAAATAATTTTTTATGCATGGGGTACTGATTAATAATGTATATTACTTAAAATTTAAGATGACAAATAAATTGTGTGTAAGTACAACTTATTAAAGCTTCAGTTTTGAACTCGTATAACTAACCTCAGATAAACATCTCATTTTAAATATAAAAACTCTAAGATATAATTAGAATAATCATTGAGTTTTAACAAGATCATTATCATTATAAAAATTATATTGTTAAGCAAAAAATAAATTAATTTGCTATTAGATCTAAATTAAATTATAATAAAAAATTTGAATTAAATAATTTGTAAAAAAAACTTTTAAATAGTTAATTTGATACTAATATCGACATATTTTTTTCAAGTTTTTATGATATCTTCAAATTTATTTTTATTTAAAAGTAAAAACATTATCTTTCTTAAAACCACATAAACTATGTTATATCAATAGAGATAAAAAAAACATTTAAAATAAAGATACATCTCACTGCATTACACGAGTACCCTTTTGGTTATATTATTATCCATTTTTTAGAAACTATAAGATAACATACTAAAAAAGACAACCAAGATTCAATTATATGACTTGTAAGATGCATAAACTACCTTTTAATATAAACAAAATAAAGAAAGATTCAAGTGATATTATTAGGGGTGTTATTTGATCGATTAAAACCGATTCAAGTTAATTAATTTTTGATATTTTTGGAACTGATCGATTATCAAACCAGATAAAATTCGGTTTTGGGTTATTTCATTTTCAGGTTATTTTATCTGATTACTGGTAAAACTAAATAATGATTCATATATTTTTTTTTCATATGACACTTGCCTCAGTAGTTTTTTCAAATTTAATGATTGTTCAATAACTGATTTATATTCAATATGATTGAATAGGGCATTTTATTCGGTTAATCAAGATTCTACATTGATTCTACATTGATTGGATAGAGGAATAAATGTTGATTTATAAGGGACTAGATACATTATAATAGACGCGTTTTAAAATAGTGAGTCAGATGTGTATAAATGAGACAATAACTGATATGATTAGCACTGGATGACCTCCTAAGAGGGGTGGACTGTAAGATCAAACATCGGTTGTGGGAATAAATGTTGCGTTATAAGAGACATGATACATTCGCTAGTAGATGTATGGGGAATATTTAACCCGAGTCTCATTTGATTCAAATTGATTATTCGGTTTCAGTTATTTTATGATACTCCTAAATACCACCAATTTAACGTTAATTAACCATGAAGAAAAACAATTGTCAAAGACCTTCCAGCCTAGTGGTAAAGGCTTGGGCATGACATAGTCATGAACCCAAGTTCGAGCCCTGGGAGGGGAGTGTTGGCGACATTTAA
>NC_037533.1:18234830-18235788 GCF_001531365.2 Cynara cardunculus var. scolymus | reverse complement strand
TTGGCGACATTTAAGTGGGGCCATGTTTAGCCTCCAAAATTGCCGGGGATTAGTCGGGCGTTGGCCCGGACACCCTTACAAAAAAAAAAAAAAAAAAAAAAACAATTAAGGTTTGTTCGGTTAAATGTATTAAACAATAATCAGTGATAATGGTAATAAAAGAAACTGTCTGGTTTTATATAATATAATAGGTTCATTATTCCAAAATTCCAAATTTTTATTACAGGTTAAACTGAGAGGAATTGAAAGTTATTCTGATTTTCATTCATTTTATCATTTCCCAATCTGAACCAAACAACCCTTTAAAAATATAAAATTAACCACTTAGGTTGTGGCATATTGGTTAAACTTCCAGAGATGTAGTGAAAGTTTCATCTTCCAACCACATGGGTGGTGCCCGATTGGTTTGAGTTTGAGCTTCAAATGTCAGAAATATCTGGAGGTCCCAGGTTCGAATTCAAGGAGGAATACAAATCTTCTTGTGGCCACGGATGTTTAAATACGGTGACTCCAGGCTAGCCGCAAATCGGATGGTCGTCATGGGTTAGTTGGCTCGCGTAGCGGGTGGGTATCCAGGTTAATAAAAAAAAATCATCTTCCTTAGGTTCGAATCTAAACACTGCCAAAACCTTTGTGGACATGACGGTTCAGTTGTAGTAAATCCTGACCATTCATAGCAAAAATAAAAAATAAATAAATTAAAAAAAGTAGAAAGATATTCGTATAATGTAGCGAAATACATCGAGATAATGTTTCGATATATTTTTTTTGTCTCTATCGATGTAATACGTTTTTATGTGATTTTGAAAAAACAATAATGTTTTTATTCATAAAAATATGGTAAAAATATATCAATATTAGTATCGAATTAACTCTTTAAAAATTCTCGTTTTTTATGTAATTTCTTTAATTTAATTTTTTTTATCATAATTTAATTTAGGTTTATAACCAAAGTAAT
>NC_037533.1:18211058-18234055 GCF_001531365.2 Cynara cardunculus var. scolymus | reverse complement strand
TATCTATACTATATTATAAAGCATTTGGCTAAAACTCTTAAAAACTCTTAAACTCTTAAAACTCTTAAAGACAACATCTATTGCTAATGGTACAACCTGCTAAAACCATCCCTAAACCCGTTCATCCCTAAACGATTTCATCCTATCTGATTTCATCCATATCCTATTTCATCAAATACAGAATAAACATCTCATTTTAAATATAAAAAATCTAAAATATAATTAGGATAATTATGAATTCTAACAGAATACTTAATTATTATATTTATAAAATGTTATATTATTAAACCAAAAATAAACTATTTCATTATTAAACTTAAATTAAATTATAATAAAAAAAAATTAAAGAAATTACATAAAAAGTAAAAACTTTTAAATAGTTGATTTGATATTAAAATTGATATAATTTTTTTCAAATTTTTATGATATCTTCAAATTTATATTTTATTTAAAAATAAAATCATTATTGTTTTGTTTAAAACGCATAAAATCGTATTATAACATCAATAGAGACAAAGAATAAAATAGAACATTAAAATCAAGATGTGTCTCGCTGCATTGCGCGAATACTCTTCTAGTTTCCTGATAAAGACAATAAAACGTAGAAAAGGGTCATGCCTTGCAACGTAGCCTTTTTATGGGGTTTGCAGACCAATAAAACCAACCAGGGATCAACATCGCCGCCGGCCACAAACTACGGGAAGTTATGGCGTCTACCGCTTCCGGTGACGAGAAGACCGATAGGGAGGAGCAAGAAGAGGCTTTGGTCGCTTTGATCGAACATCGCGCCAAAGAAGTTGATCATCTTCGTACGCGTGTTGCTTATTATAAGTCCGAGGTTTTGTTACTCATTCCCTTCGATCGTAATCTCCTTAGATTTCTGTTATAATCGATTGATTAAAGTTTAGTGCAAGTTGGAGGTTGTTTGTTGATTTTTGCCTGTTAAAATTGGGGTTTGTTGTATAGTCGATGGAAGAAGATATTGGTTCTAGTGCTCTGCTTTAGGTTTTAAGAAGCAAAGGTAATATTGCTGACATTTTAGGGGAAATTGTTAGTGTATAATCAGAAAGTAGGAAAATAACTGAAGTGAAAATGATAAATGATGAAAATAGACCTTATAATGAAAAAAACTTATTCAGGAAGTGAATTTCAATGGTTTACTAGGGTTGATACAATGTCATATGGAAATTCCTGATTGCGTTTATTGCAGTTCTTTTAAATTATCTTTTTTATATTTGACATGTGTTATGTGTGAATGCATTGCTCCTTAGTATTTGTGGAGCACCGAGTAGTCGTTCATTCTTGAGAATATGTTGGTCTATAAATTTTAAGTTGGATACCCATGTGAGAAGATAAAAATTGATGACATTTTAGGGAAATTGTTAATGTAGGTTAATCACACAATGGGAAAATAACTGAAGTTAGAAATTGGGTGATGATGAAAATATACCTTGGAATGAAAAATTAAGGATGTGTCGACTCATCTAGGAAGTGAATTTCAATGGTTAGTTTGGTTTGATACGATGTCATGTGGAGATTGATGATGGATCATTGCAAAGATTACAATTTCTATGTCTTATGTGTACGTGTGAATGCATTACGCAAGTGTAAATACATGCGTCTTAGTGTTTTTGGAAAACATGAGTAGTGGTACACTCTTGAGAATAAGTTCGTTTATAAATCTTGTAGCTTGATATGCATGTATTATGCTACATGGCTTCCTAGATGAGAAGATAATCACTTGCTAAATTCAAGTTTGTATGTAAGAAGCTTTCCCATTGCTACTACTTCTTTGCTCACACTCTTGCATATGCTGGGGTTCTTAATGGAAACACTTGTTATCTTTAACTGTTCACTGTCATGTTGGTGTTGGATGTTAGATTAGATCATACAGAATACTAAGAATAGAAGTCGTGCCGAATGTGATTAATGATAAGACCGTTGGAGTGAAATAAGGATCTTTTTTCAGGGAAGTGTTATTGTTGGAAGGAATAATTGCCATGAATGTATCTATGGCGAGGGGCGCTTCAAGTCTTTTAATCCCAAGCATATAATAATTTTAAGTTGGTTATCCATTGGTTGTAGTTTTGCTGTGTGGCAAGAGCATGCCCTTGTTATATTGGATGGAACTTCTTTCCTTTTGTGTTACTTGCAAATCTTTACATTGTAATGAATAATCATTTCCTTTTCTAAATTGGGCAATAAAAGCTAATATCTTTTTGGAGAAGGTATGCAGCTTGATGAATCTGAGAAGAGGTTGGAGGAAACACAACGTAAATTGGCGCGCCTTCGAAGTCGAGGCAATGCTGTATCATCTACAAAATTTTCTGAAAATGGTATAAAAGTAAAAGAAGAGAGGAGATCGTGCAGTCCTTTAAAGATCAGTGAACATTCTTTACCGAACCATGCTGATAGAGGTAATGCGAACTCCTACAAGAGCTACACGCCGGATCATCCTAGAATTGCAAAACATGAGCAGAGGCCACAGCTTGTTATTCCTGCCGTGGATCCGAAACAATCTGCACTGACCAAAATGGCAGAAACCAGCAGTAAACCTTCAAGTGACTTCAGCTCTCGGCCCAGCACATCAGTTCCAACATATGGCAAAAGCATGGTGAAAGAAAAAGGATATAGAATCCCACCTGAACAGGAAGGTGTTGAGACACAATCCAGAGGGACAAAAAGGAAATTTGGTAATATTTGCCACTTCTGCAATTAGTGGGTCCTTTGGTTAAGTGACATTCTGGCATGTTTTTTTTTTTTTATAAAATCCATAATTTTCTAACGTAATTGAGAATCCACTGCTTAACAAAAGAATGCCACTTCCATATGTAAGAATGCGTAGAAACCTGTTAGAAGGTCATGGATTTAAAAAGGATCTCATTGGGTAAATTATCCGTTATTAGGTTAGCACGGCAAACTCTGTTTATGCATGTGTGCAAAAAGGTCTTTATTTGCAGCGACACCGTGCATGAGATTCGTGTCACTAATCCATCATAATTTTGCATACTTGTTTGATTTAATTGGACGCTTACTGGTTTTGCCAAAAATATTTCGGATTGCAGAGCAGCGTGAACACAGAGATATAATTCAGATGGTAAACAGTTCATCTTCACCACGCACAATCAATTGCCGGTCGTCCAACCACATCTCATGCCAGCATAAGAGAAAGTTGAGAAGTCTTGCCTTGTGTCCTACGAATGATCAGCTTTTTGTGACTAGGTACCCAAGTCCTCTCAACTTTTCATACCTAGGAAACTGGTAGAACAATATAAGATATTTCTTTCATTAAAGCTTCAAATACTAAGGATAAAAGATGGCAGTGGCGTTACCCTTGTTCTAACGGTTTTCTAATTTATCTTCATCTTTAACTGCTTCATCTTAGCTAACATTCTGAGTTTAGTTGTAAAAATACTAATACAAAATGGTTTACTTATTTGTTGGTTAGGTTAACATTAACCTTATTTTTGGCAACTACTAGAGTCGAGATAACATTTTATGCTTGACATAGTGAGAAATTCTCCATGTAATCTGATGAGAGGTGTCTAGCTTTTACTGATTAATGAGACATACTTTAGTATCAAGAATTCTGACAAAATTGATGAAAAAAATGGAGGCTCAAATCGTTATCTCTTATTTTGGAACTCAACTTACAATATTGATTTTTTTCTGGTTTTTTGTTCTTTTTTCCTCTTAATTCCTCTTTAGTCTTGTTCATTTAGTTACCAAAGTGGCACAACTCACCAAAAGTCCTAGTTCAATCCTTGTTGCGATAATGTGTGTGTGTGTGTATATACAGAGTCAAGCTCATACGAGAACATTAACTAAATAAGAAAACAAGAACATAGTCGAGTCACATGTGATCTTACACTAAAATCACGTATAAAATCACATGTGATTCACGCGATTTAGGTTGCAGGCCACGTCGCTCGCACACCCTTTTGTTGACGCTTAATGTAAAATCACATGTGAATTTGTACGTGATTTGACTGTTTTTGTATTCTCTTACTTAGTTGCTGTTCTCGTTTGAACCCCCTCTATATATACATATATTTGCACTCTTACAAGGATCTGTTACTGACTATGCTCTGGAATGCTTTGCAGTGCTTTGGATGGACTTGTAAATCTATGGCAAATTCAGTCTAGAGGGTATGTTCTATATCACATGCTCTGTTATCATTACCTGTTTCATGTTTACTATCCATTGGATTCTTGAGAAGCTTTCAAGATATTTCTATCCCCTCTTTCTTATCCAGTGCCTTGCTTTCTTCTACTTTTTGCAATAAGTATTGTGTCTTTAAACCTAGACATTCTAACTCAGCATCTTAATTCATCTTAAAAGTATTATTAATAGCATTTTCAATATCTTTTTTAAGTTATGGTTAACTATAGAATACTTTGTTTGCAATGGTTTAATTGATGTTAGATTCATATTATGATGCTCCTTCATGTAAGAGAAATGGAGATGATATGTAGACACCATTGAATACTCGTTTGCCGGGCTTTTGGACAAGACTATAGCCTAAATTACTGTAACTGCCTTCATTGATTCATAAGATGTTAAGTGTTTTTGTAATAAGCTTGGCTGACAAATATAGAGACACATGCAACATTATCTGTGTCTAAGGCCAGAGGCACTCTGGTTATTAAGGGTGCGTTTGGTATGTGAGACAGTAAAGGACATGACTGAACAAAAACTTCTTGCACCAAGTTTGGTTCGACAATTAGGCAGGGACTTGACTGAGTGGGACAAAAATGCATTTTTTTCCTTCCCACCAAAATAGGTGGAAGAAAATAAGGGAGATTGGACAAGCTTGGTAAATGACTAAAGTACTAAACTACTCATGTCAAATTAAAACGCTAAAACCTTTCGAACACCCGTCTCTACCTCGATCTCGCTGTCCATTCGTGTCATATCCCATCTAGTTCGGTCTCATCCGCATGCCAAATGCACATTAAGGGAAGTGCAGAAACAAATTGCATTGTTCAACCTATACTTCTTACATCAAATCAGTAGCTATTTGATGCAGGGCGATAAGTTTAAGATAGGTTTTGGGTTAAAACAATTAAAGTTGAATTATGGATTCTATAGTTCACTCCTAGAAGCGTGGATAGAATGCCTAGGATCTCTTGAGCATCACATCCAAAATAACATACAATATCTCACCATAGATAATTGGTGCATACAATTGAAGAGAACATAATTTCTGAACCTCAATCTCATTCAATCATCTACTAATCGATCTTTGGGATTCATCACTTTATATAGGTAAAAGGAATGGAATTTCAGGAGTAAGAAAACAAATAAAGTACTCAAGTACTTTTCATAACTAATATCCCACATATATCGACCAAACTCCCCTAAATCTACAACAATTAATAATAATACCTCAATTACAACAATTACTAATTATTTAACATCATATAAAATGAAGCACTATTCTAACATATATTTCTCGCTCTAATCTAATGACCCCTGCCTTATTTGCTCTTTTATTATTTTGTTCCTGGTCACACACCCTTTTGTTAAATCATACTTCACTTGATATTTCAGACATTCTTTCTTTGCTTCACATTTCAGGATTTTGTTCTTGATATCATGTAATGTCTATTAGAAGCTTTGTCGGTATTGTGATCATACATCTATTTATATTTTCTAATTTAGTTAATTACTCAAGCATGGTTAGTGATTACTATTTATTATTGTTGTTATTATCTGTTATTGTTAAGAACTTAAAGCTTGATTTTGGGTGGAAACTGCAATAAAGGAACCTCAACATTTTAAGGGTGTATGTGTAATAAACCTTATAATTTCTAATTTTTAAGTCCAATTCAATGCCATCCAACTTATTGAAGGTTTTTAGCTGGCATTGGTATCTTATGGGGAAAGTTGTAGCATAATTTTGCTTTTCTGGAACACTAAAAAATCATTTATTAATTTCAATTTGCAAGTCTTTAATTTGTTTTTTTTTTTTGAAAACAGGTCAAGTGCAAGTCTTCTAAGTACAGCCGATTGTGCATCTACCAAACATAGGAGATGGCCAGAAGATATAGCTTGGCATCCACATGGAGGCAGCTTGTTCTCTGTCTACAGTGCTGATGGTGGGGACTCTCAGGTAGCAGTCCTCAACCTGAATAAAGGAAAAGAGGTAAAAACTTATATAATATGCTACTTTTCGACATGCATAGCGACTCCAGACAAATTATTGTTTCATCTTCTTTATATTTGTTTGTGAATTGTGATATATGCATGCTGGTGCAATCTTTTCATTTTTGTCAATTGCTGGATTGGAGGTGCCTCCTAATTGGTTTGTACTTCCCCTATAGCCCTGAAAGCTTAAATCAAGACATTTAACATATCCATAAGCTGGAACTATATGTGGGTGGGATGTTTGATCAGCATTTAACTTTACAATAGGCTAGCTACTTAAAAAGAGGGGTGGGTGGGTATATAACAATTCTTTGATATCGTAGTAACTGTTTGGTTGGTTTTCCATTAAGTCATGTATGAATAAAGCTGTCTGTGTGGATTAATCTCTTTGTATAGATTTGGAAGGTTTTTGTTTCGGAGGGTTTTTTAATAGATGGAAGGAGCAGGTTTGGGAAAGAAACTTGGCTTTCTACATAAAGCTTCCCCTAAAAAGCTTACTGAATAAGCCACTTTCTATATCATTAATCCACTAAAAAACAGTCATGTATAGCTGACCAGATAAGCTGAGTCTCATTAAGCTGCTAACATACACGCCCTATGCATTCTAAGCCTCTAAGGTGCATTATGTATATATATAGATGAAAACAATATTAATTTGTAGCTCTTATCAGAGAACAAGTTGTGGTCTGTTATAGTTGCAAGGGGTTGCATTATGGTATACTTGTTTGTTCTTATGAAACACCCTTGAATGTCTTTTGGATGGTGTTGGAAATTCCGCATATCATGGATAAGTTGAGAGAGGGAAGACTGCAGTGGTTTGGTCACTTCCGTAGGAGACAAATGGCGGCTCCAGTGAGGAGAATAGGAAGTGATGGTTAGACCGAGAAGGACATTGGATGAGCAACTGAGGTTAGACATGGTGGCTTTAGGCATTTCCGAGGATATGATCTCTGATAGGAGTTATTGGAGACGCAGGATCTGTAGCTAGCATAGGCAGGAGCTGTAGAGGTAGAGGGTTGAAGGTAGGTTGGTTGTTGGGTTGTTTTTCCATCAAGTTGTTGGGTTGGTTGTTAGGTTGTTTTTCCATCAAGTCCTGTATGGATAAAGCTGTCTGTGTGGATTTTCTGTTTGTGTAAATTGGGAAGGTTTTTTCGTAGATGGAAGGAGTGTGTTTTTAATTGGGAGGGACATATATGTAAAAAACTTGGCTTTCTGCATAAAGCTCCCCCTAGAAGCTTACTGAATAAGCCACTTTCTATATCATTAAGCCACTATCAAGTAGTCATGTATAGCTGACTGAATAAGTTCTGAGTCTCATTAAGCTCATCAAGCTTCTAACAAACATGCTCTTAGTTAATGTGGCAGTTAGGTTTTTGCAGTCCTTTGGTTTGGTTTCTTATGGAACACCCTTATCAACTTATGTTGGTATCATTTCCCTTATTTGTGGATGCTAGTCGAGTCCCCCTTTAAGCAATTGAATTAATATCATTCTACCATACTTCAATCAACGCTTTTGTAACTTGTAAGCATTGTGTTTTTTTTTGAATAACTTGTTGCATTTTAAGCATTAATTATACGAACTTTATATTTGGATTTCAAGGTAGCGACTAATTTTATTACATTGATTGCATTTACACCACAGAAGAAGCGTGTAACTTTCTTAGAAGACAAACCACATGTAAAGGGTATTATCAACAACATAGTGTTCATGCCATGGGAAGACGTTTGTTTTGTGACTGGTGGAAGTGATCATGCTGTTGTTCAATGGACCGAGAAAAATGGGGAGGACTCATGGAAACCGAAAGTGTTGCATAGAAGCATGCATTCTTCAGCTGTAATGGGAGTTGCGGGGATGCAACAAAAGCAGATGGTAGTCTCTGTTGGTGCAGATAAGAGGATCATCGGGTTCGATTTACAAACCGGAAGAGCTGATTACAAGCATCAGATAGAAAGCAAGTGTATGAGCGTTCTACCAAATCCTTGCGACTTCAATCTTTTTATGGTTCAAACCAGGTAAAACACATTTCATCTCTCCAATTTTAGTACCATGATTTAGAGCTAATATTTCTGTTAATTCCTTTGTCCCAAAATAAGTGTCCATATTTCTATCAAGTCCTGTATGGTTAAAGCTGTCTATGTGGATTAATCTATCTGTATAGATTGAGAAGGTTTTTTTTTGGGAGGGTTTTTCATAGATGGAATGAGCATGTTTTTTAATTGGGAAGGGTAGGTTTGGGGAAAACTTGGTTTCTACATAAAGCTCTCCCCTTACTGAATAAGCCACTTTCTATATCATTAAGCCGCCACCAAACTGTTATATATAGCTGACTGAATAAGCTGTGAGTTCCATTAAGCTCATTAAGCTGCTAATAAACATGCCCAATTTGTCCCAGAATGTGTCCAGGTCCGAGGTGCAAGCTTGAATTCATATGGACCATCCTTCCACTCCCCAAACCTGCAATCCGTCAAAATATTTACTCCCTTGTCCTTAAACAAGTGCCCATATTTCTAATTTAGTTTGTCCTGAAATAAGTGTTCACTTTCAAAGTAAGTCCATACAAAGGCGGACCCAATTTTTTTTCAAGTGGTGGCACAATTTGACTATAAAAAATATCCTCTTTTCTTCATCTTCACAATAATAGTATAAGTCTGATGGTTGGTTCATTGTCTTTACATAGAAGAGACCTATGTTCTAGTTATGTATATATATATTTTAATGATACAAGAGGTATATAAAAGAACACTGAAATTTAAGCTAATTTTTTTTGACAATACTGGGACTTGAACCTGGGTCTTTTGTACAAAGGCAAGCGCATTTATCATCTCAGCCATTAACGTCTTGTGCTAATATTTCAGTTCCAAAAACTATATGGTGACACCCAACAAAAACAATAGGGTAACACCCTTCAGAAGCATAATTTTTTTCCCCTTATGATGGAACCATGAAGCGGTGGCCTGCATCATCGTATCATTCCATTTGGGTCCACCCTTGAGTGCGTACTTATCAGTTTTACCCTTCATCATGAGATGGAGAAGTTCATTACTCTTTCTATTATTAAGGGCAAAATTGTCATTTAGTTGATTAAAAAGTGTATCTTTACACATTTTTTAAATTGTGGGCCTTTTTCAACTTGGAGATTAGTCCACTAACAGCTGGACTCTTCTCAGGCAAGTATTGTGAAAATATAACTAGCTAAATTGAGGAATGGATTGGATGGGCGAGAGTGAAGTAGACAGGTGAAAGAATTGTGGAAAGTTTTTGGGTTTTAATTTGACATGGGTAATTTAGTAATTTACCAAACTTGTATTATCTCCATGATTTGTTCCACCTATTTTGGTGGGATAGAAAAAAATGCATTTTTGTCCCACACATTTTTGTCCCACTGAGAACATGTTCAGTCCAAGTCTAATGTCGCACCAAACGTGAGACAAGTTTTTGTACTATCCTGCCATGCGTAACAAACGCACCCTAAGTTCATAACCAGAGTGGCATAGGAAAGATTCTCGGTGGACACAAGAATCAAACTAGGCTTTCGTTCTAGGCTGTCATTCAAAGGTGCTTTTAGGTCCTTCTTGTTAGCAACTTAATGAGACTCGCAACGTATTCGGTCATCTATACATTATTGGTTGGTAGTGACTTAATGATATAGAAAGTGGCTTATTCAGATTGCTCTTAGGGGGAGTTCCACGTAGAAAGCCAAGTTTTCTTTTCAAATGGCCCCTTACAATTAAAAAACAAGTTCCTTCCATCAATGAAAAACTATCCCAAATAAAAACATCCTCAATCTATACATACAAATTAATTCACGCATACCGCTTTATCCATACATAACTTAATGGAAAAACCAACCAATTCTATTTAACATTTTGATCATTTTACGTCTTATTTGCAGTACTCCACAAAGGCAGCTTCGACTTTTCGATATCAGGTTACGGCGAACGGAAATCCACGAATTCGGTTGGAAGCAAGAAAGCAGCGAGTCTCAATCCGCCTTAATCAACCAGACATGGTCCCCAGATGGCTTCTATCTAACCTCCGGTTCAGCCGACCCAATGATCCACATCTTTGACATCCGGTTTAACGCTAACAAACCCTCCCAGTCCATCCGAGCTCACCAAAAACGAGTCTTCAAAGCCTCGTGGCACCACTCTCTCCCCCTCCTCATTTCCATATCCTCAGATCTCAATATCGGATTACACAATATTGTATAAAAACCAAAACCCGACCACCCAAGTTAACCGTGCTCCCCCCCCACCCATCTTGCTCAGCTTTTTCGTGGTTACATCATCTTTCCTTGTATGATCGTTAAGAACTTCTTCCGTACATGGTTCTTGTCGGAAAGCTTTGGCTTCTAGTTTTTATTCTGAAGCGGTTTTGGTTGCGGACGAGCGACGACCGAAGTAGACGACACAACGTTCGAGTTAACCAAGAAACAACACAGTTTTGTGATCTGAGGAGGTAAAATGCATACAGTTTTTAGGGCTTTTGTTAAGTGCAATGTTGTTTGGTAGACATTCTTAAAAATATGTGGGTATCTGCTATTTTTCATGCATGAATACATAGATAATTACCATCGTTTATTTGATATTAGACTTATGCTGAAGTCAGGGGTTTTAACGGAAACAAATACTTTTTAAGGTAGATGACATGTCTGCTTACATCTCATCTTCCGGATCCTACTTTTAACTGAAATACACCGAGTTTGTTTAACCTTGGTGGGTTTATTTTACGGTTTGGAGAGAACAAATTTTGTTTTGGTTTCGGGATAGAATTTATCTGTCGGGGTCGGTTTAAATAAGAAAACTAAATATCGTGAGAATGTAAGAATGGAAGATTAAGGGAAGATACCAAAGGGCCTTTGGTTTAGCAGTATCGTAGCTTTTGGTCTTCTAGGAGGTCAGGGATTCAAACCACATCAAAGGTGAGGAGAGTGTGTAAGTTTATTCGTTGCATAGAAAAAAGGTTAACGGAAGATTCATATATGGATAACTGAAAGAATCTATTTGAAGATTCATATATGGTCGTTTACCAAACGCTTATCCGGGTAAGCACTTATCAAGTCACATTGCCTTAGCGAATCAATATGGCAAGGACCAAGAATCTTACCCGGTAAGAGCGAAGGCAAGGACTGAGAGTCTTAGTCGGTAAGTGACGGCGATGACTCTTACCACGGTTAGCACTTACCAGGTTAGTTGTTACATATGATACCATTTTGGTGGACTAAAATTTTACCCGGTAAGTAATTGATAGTTTTGAATTTTTCCGGTAAGCACTTGCCCAAGTAAGTGTTGGTAAACAGCCCCTGACGTTACAAATTATTCATATAAGTTTACATATGTATGATTTTTTCAATGATTCACATGTGAATTTTCCTTATTTACTTTCTCATAGTATTTAGCCTTTTTATTTGAACCTCCTACGTTTTACATGTTTGCTCGCACTCTTGCATAAGTTGCGGGTTTTCACGGAAACAAACGTTTTACTATTTGGGGGTGGATGTTAGGTCGGTCTACATCTCACCTCCTTTAGAGTCTATTTTCGAGTGAGATTCACTGGGAATATCTGGTTTTGATTTATTTCAGTATTGTGTGTGGTTGGTTTGATAAATTACCATTAATTTTTTGCTTGTATGAATTAATACAGTCGTAGGCTAAATTAGGGATGGTAATGGGGCGGGGACCCCAATACCCGTCCCCGTCCCCGATCCCCCCTATGTGTCCCCGTCCCCGTCCCCGCCGGGGATTATGATCACATCCCCATCCCCGTCCCCAACGGGGAAACGGGGATCCTCTCAAGTCTCAACATACATAAAACAAAAAACAAGTAAACAACCCCATGGTTGATAAATATGAAATTGGAATACAACATTTAATCTCCATCTAACTTCTTTTACAAGAGAAGTCACCAAATCTATGTTTGCAAGATATGTATCAGATTTACACTAAGCTTGCACCATATGAAGATAAAGTCTCCAATTTGAAAAGAGGATTGGTTGCTATAACTCCTGGGATTCTAAGAGCTACCATATGGGCAGGAATGACTGATTCCAGCTAGTGTTTGTGTTAGGTAGAAATAAAACGTATTTGCTGTCTCCAGACATAAAACTTGAAAGAATAGAAAGATTGCACACAGGAACTGTGATAAGAAGTCCTGCAGGGTATGTTTTAACTTTTAAGTACTCATCCGGTTGTGATAAAAACTGTGATAAGAAGTCCTGCAGAAACTATGAAAGAATGCACACAGGAACATTAAAACAACCCTAAGTTAAAGTGCTAAACATAAGCATCTGTAAAACATTAACAAATGGTTTGTAACAAGTGAAACAAAAACAATCAATGAGTCAAACAAAGTAAAATAGTCGAACACAGCAAGCCACCAATTTCACAACTAGGTTTTCCAATCAAACAAAATTAGAAACATAAAAAATAAAATAAGTAATATAATAACCCTAAGTTAAATCCCAAACCTCAACACAAGTCAGTAGTCACAAAGAGAGGGGGCGACATGCGAGTGGCCGGAGAGCGAGAGTGGGAGCCGGGAGGCAGAGAGCGAGAGCGACCGGCGACGACAGAGGCAGTCGCAGTCGAGAGAGGCAGAGAGCGAGAGTGAGAGCCAATCATCATTATTGAAGCCTATTGAAAACAATTTTATAGCAATTTTATCAATTTGGAAATRCAAATCAAGGGAGAAGTAAAGAAGAAGACTGAAGAAGACAATCTTAGTTCACAAATCAAGGGAGAAATACAAACCAGTGAAGTGAACGTGTAGGGAGAGGGAGAGCCGGAGACCGTCGCTGTCGCTGCCGCTGCCACCGTAGCTGTCGTCGTCGTTGTCGCTATCGCCGATTAGGGTAGGGAGAGGGAGTCGTATCGTATTGAGGACTGAAGAGGGAGACAGGGAGTCGTCGTATCGTCAATAGGGATTCTAGGTTGGTCCTGGTTGCTGGGTTTGAAGGAGACGATGAATGAGAAGGATGCTAGGGCTGAACACATTCTTTAGACTCTAATACAATTAACAGGCCCAAGCCCAAAGCCCGCAATACATATATATAAAACGGGGCGGGGCGGGCGGGGAGTGCTGTACCCGTCCCCGGCTTGAGCTAAGCGGGGATCCCCGTCCCCGTCCCCGGGACCCGATTTTTCAGGGAATCCCCGTCCCCGATCGGGGAGGGTGGACCGGGTTACCCGACGGGTCGGGGTCCATTCCCATCCCTAGGCTAAATGCATCCCTTTCTGCTAATCACTTTCTTATACATATTAATATTAAAGCTTATTTTTTACATCTTCAATACATGATTTGATCTGATTCTAAAAGACAAAAATGACCATGTATTTAGAAATTTGAAAAAAGGAAGAATTCAGAAGATATAAAACTGGAGACTAGAAAGAAAAATATGTCAAAATTATCAGATTCTGATATTACTGATTACTTTGGATGTATATATAAAAACCTTAATAATATTCAGTTTAACCGAACTGATTTTATTGTTATTTTCTGCTTGGTTAAATGAACTAAAAGAAGACTCCGTTTAGATTCATGATTTTATAGTTAATCTGTATTTTCTATTTAAGATTCTGTTTAAAAAATACCCAACTGATATATACCTACCGTTTCGTACCCATCTCGAGAGACGATGGTAGCCATGGAAAGAAGTCGATGGAAACGACAAGAAACACAAAGTAAAACAACACCCAAAATTGTGCATGTATCTTTGACTTTTTTCCTTTTCTTAAGAAGAAAATATAAAGTGATATTGTCGTGTTATTTAAAAAGTCTTGGTTATCAATGTTAACCACAAAAATACGAAAAACATGTCATCGAATTTACAAAATCATGTTAATTAACGTCAAAATCCAGGAGAAGGGACGACGACACGAGGGACCGTGGATATAGAAAAGGACAAGATAGGGGGCGATAAGAGACGGTGGACGACTTGGTGTGACAATGATGGATTGGAATCATTGGGGGCCAGAAGATATGTGAGATGCTATAATAAAACTGAGTTTAAATGATGCCTAAAATCTGTAAGTTGTCTGATGGGTTGCTTTACAGAAGTTAAGGGGTTGTTTGTTTACCTTTTAATAGTTTCATTAAGAAGCAACATCTGAATTGTTAAGAGATGAATCTTGTTTGGCAAATAAAAAGTGTGCCTTTTAATGGTTCTAAAATACTCTGAATGATTTTGCATTCTGAGTCTCCTTTAACCATTCAGCGCTCTAATTTCATTGTAAACAATTACCAAGCAATTATATTTAATTTTGCATTATATCATGAAAGACTCTTAATCACTCTGACCATTTAATCATTCTGTACCAACCATTCAGCAACTACCAAATTATAAAGTGTCATATCTAAAAGTGTTATGATTTATAGGACGTTTTTAAATATTATAACAAGTTTCTTAAGACATTTTAAAAATAAAGTATCATTAGTTTATAGAACACTTCTCAAAAGTGTTCTGTAAAACAGCTAACAAAATACTCTATTTTAGAATGTTCTAAAAAAATGGGTTTATAGAATATAGTACTTCTCAAAAGTATTTTATAAAATAGCTGATAAAATGTTTTACCTTAAAATGTCCTAAAATTGTTAAAATGTACAAAAACATTTTATAAATTTATCATAACACTTTTAGATTGGGCTTTTTATAATTTGATTCTATAAACTTAATGGTTAAGTGGTCAGAATGGTTTGATGCAGAATGATTAAGAGACTTTCATGATATAGTACAAAATGAAATATAATTGTTTGGTAATTGTTTACAAAGAAATTAGGGTGTTGAATGGTTAAGGGAGATCCATGATACAAAATCACTCAGAGGATTTTAGAATTATTAAGAGGCAAATTTTTTTTTTGTCAAATAAAATTCACCTCTTAACGATTTAGAGACCGACTCTTAAACTAATGTTAAACAACATAAATATAAAGTTAATATATAAATTAAGTTTGACAAACCATACCTTTGAATTTGAGTTAGTTTTATTCTGATGATTTTGAAATATTAATACTGAATTAAAGGGTATAATAGTAATTTTATCATTTATTATTCTTTCTACTTTTTATGCATTGTAATCTATTTTGTTTGAACATTTGAACGTTTGCAAGTTTTATTTCTTTAAATACAGAATCCTTAAACATCATGTTACTTGAAAACTAAAATTATCACTCAATATTTAACTGAAATGACAAATTTTTTAACATGCAACTTGAAATTGATACAAAATCAGTATGAACTGAAAAAAGGGTAGTACCAAATACAGTTGATTGGTACAGGATACTGAATGTTATAAACCAGTTATAATTCTGATATTGGAAAAAAAACTTGATATCATACCAAATTTACACCTAATTTTTTGGGCATTTTTTTAAAGTTATGTGTAACTCATATCATTTCTAAGGCGGCGTTTACTAAAGAATTATTCAGTAAACATTTACCGGGTTGTTTACCTTGCCAGATGAACATAGTAAGAACCAAGAATCTTACCCAGTAAAAGCGATAGTAAGATAGAGAGTCTTACCCAGTAAGTGATGTCATGACTAAAAGGAACAACTCTTATTACGGTAAGCGCTTACCGGATAAATTGTTGCATATGATACCGTTTTGGTGGACTAAAATCTTATCCAATAAGTAAATGATAGTCTTAAATTTACCTTTAAGCACTGACCGAGTAAGTGTTTGGTAAACGGCTTCTAAGTTTCAACGAAAAATAATTTATTTTGAAATCTAAAATAAACTTAAATGTAAATTAACGAATAATTATATATTAAAATTTTCTAAAATCTAAAAAAAAAAAAATTAAAAATGATTAAACATAAATTTATTGAAAATTGAATAGAGGGTGATTCATCATAATTTAAACTATTTTTTAATAAAAAAATATTAAATTTTTTCTTTTCAAATGATTAAGTTTTAAAACTATTTTTTGAATGAAAAAACCATTAAAATTTCTTTTTTTGAATAAAAAATCATTAAATCTTTTCATTTTGATTGATTAAGGCCCTAAGGGGGTGTTTGAGACTGCTTATTTAAAACAAATTATGTTTTTTTTATAAGTGCTTATCTACTTATATGGTGACAAACTGACGTTTTATAAAAAAATGTTTGAATTAACTTATGACGGTACCACACTAGATAAGTTGATAAAATAAATGAGATACCCTATTTTTTTCTCATCCGAACACTAAAAACTTCTTATTACTGGTATTACACCAGAATAAGTTAATAAGTTGGAAGGAAGTAACTTATTGAAAACTCCTTATTACCAGTATCATACCGAAATAAATTAATAAATTAAGTCTCCAAATATTTTTTAATAAATAAACTATCACACTTTTAAAAATTGGTTACCTACATCATTTTAACCAAAAAAGTTACATTAACCAACTAGTAAAAGTTGATGGTTTATTTATTTAAAAATAAATAAATAGGGTCTTAATCATTCAAAATGTGAAAATTTAATGATTTTTTCGTTCGTTAAAATAGTTCAAGAACTTTATCAACAGTTATTTAATTAAAAAGTAATTTAAAAATTAAACCATTTAAAATAAAAAATATTGTTAATTTTTTTTAAATCATAAAAAATTTAAAATTAAACCAATATTCAGAAAAGCAATAATTTTTGTGGTGAAACTTTAATTTTTAAATGGACATATTTTAGTGGAAAAATTGCTGGGCATTCATTGCAAAATTCACATGTGAATGTGATGACTACTTGATTATTAATTCCACATTTTGTAAAGTATAATTATTTCAGGTCGAATTTGACAAAATACTGTTTCCTTTTTTAGAAAAAGACATGCATTTTTAAATTAAAATTTAAAGTAAAAAGTGTGTTTTATTGGGTTTTAAAATGGGTAAATTACATGAAAAAGTAATGTACTTTAATTTGATTTTTATCGTAAGTAACGTACTTTAAAAGCTTTCATTTTGGCAACTAAGATGTAACGTTTTGAACATTTAAGTACCCGAATAACTGGTTGAAGCATTAACCGGTTATCATGCTGATGTGACGAGTGATATGGTATCAAACTCGATATTATTTGCTGACGTGGTTAATGACATGGATTTTTTAATCTAAAATTAGTCTTTTTTTAATCTAAAATTAGTGTTCAACCAGTTACTCGGGTACTTAAATGTTTAAAATCTTACATCTTAGACACCAAAATGAAAGTTTTGAAAGTACGTTACTCAGAATAAGAATAAAGTTAAAGTATGTTATTTTTTCATGTAATTTGTTTTATAGTAAAAGGGTATTTGTATCATTAAATTCATAAAAATTGGTGTAAAATTTGGTATAATTTAAAAATATTCTTTAATGGTTAACATTAAATCCAAGGAGGAATAAAAAATCCCCTTGTGGCCACGGATATTCAAATGCGGTGACTCCGGGCTATCTGCAAAGCAGGTGGTCATCCTGGGATTAGTCGGCTCGCATAGCGGGTTAGATATCCAGGTTAATCCAAAAAAAATCTTACAGTAAATTTAAAATTTCAGGTATTCTTTTTCTTTATCTGTTTTCGTTGGTGTAAAATTTGGAGTAAATTTCATATTACTATTCATTACACCAAATTCGATGCAAGTTTTGGTGTCCCAGTTAGAGTGATTCAGTTTATTAAGGAATCTGAATTTTGACCTAACGGTATCGTAGTCTTTGGCCTCCTAGGAGGTCTGGGGTTCAAACCCCACCAAATGTGAGAAGGGGGTGCTCTTGGCCCAGTGAATATCGCCTGTTCTGGTTTTGCTCTTAGAAATGCTGGGTTTACACGAAATTAGTACTGAGATAATCCAAGTACTATAAACGCGAATTAAAACACACATTCATTTATTTAAAGACATTTTAAGGACAAGGTGTCGCATTAGCAACTTTATATGACACTTTTGAGAAAGTGTCCTATAAACTCATTTTTTATAGGACTCTTGTTTTTATAGGACGGTTTTTCAAATAGTGTCTTATAAAGTTGCTAATGGGACACTTTATATTAAAAGTGTCCTAAAAAACTTATTACGACGTCAAAAAAGTCATATAAACTTATTACAACGCTTTTAGATAGGACACTTTATTTTTTTGGTCCTATAAATTAAGTTCTATAAAGAGGTCTATTAGGACATTTAAAAATTGAGAGTGTCCTATAAACACAATTTTGTTGTAGTGGTTTATGCGGTTTTGGCAATTTTTTTGTAATGCATATACATGAAACTGCATTATGTACAGAAAAATAACACATTTTTAATTTATTTTTAAAAAACATAGATTCAGTGATGGATTAGCTGTGATTTGGAAAATCAAATCTCGATAATTCCTAGCTAATCTGTAACTAATTTGTTCAGTAGCTAATTTGTAGTTAATTTGTTCACTAGCTAATTTGGTTCATTTCTCATTGGATACATTCCCTAGCTAATCCGTAGTAAGGGACAATTGCTGAATGGTTTGGTGTATAATGATTAAGTGGTCAGAATGATTAAGAGGTTCTCATGATATAGTGCAAAATGAATTATAATTGTTTGGTAAATGTGTACAATGAAATTAGGGCTCTTAATGGTTAAGGGAGATCCATGATACAAAATCATTCAGAGGGTTTTAGAACCATTAATAGGCAGACTTTTTTTTGCCAAACAAGATTCACCTTTTAACGATTCAGAGGTTGCCTCTTAATGGAACTATTAAGAGGTAAACAAAAAACCCCTAAATACGTTCCCTAGCTAATCCGTAGCAAATACATTCCCGTAGCAAATCCGTTCTCTAGCTAATCCATGGCAAATTCGTTCGCTAGCTAATCTGTAGCAAATTCATCGTTTTTCGACAGACTTCTACTTGAAAAGATAAAAACAATAAAGGAAAAAGTTCAAAAGAACCCAATAAACTTTCTCATTTTGAATGGTTTAGTCCATAAACTGTTTTTTTAAATGAAAAAAACCATTAAACTTTTTCATTTTGAATGATCAAGTCCTTGAACTATTTATTTGCTACGGATTTGTTAAGCATTTGACTTTCTGCTACGAATTTGACCATCATTGTTGCCTCTGTCTATTATATTCTCTTAAACCCGCATATATTTTATCCCAACTTAAAAAAAAATCTAAATTATCTTAAAACATATATTTTGTTCTCTTAAATATTATACTTATATACATATTTATTTACAAATTTTTAACCCGATTTTCATAATTTCAATTATGAGTATATTCACATGTGAATATATTACTACAATGTTTTTACTATATTATATATAACATTCAATACAAGTGAACTTTATAAAACTAACTCATAATTAGTTGATAAACATATTTAAATACAACTATAAAGATACTTGTGCAATGCAGCGAGATATACATATTTTAATTTTAATATTTCATTTTATTCTTTATTTCAGTCGATATTATAATATAATCTTATGTGAATTTGAAAAAACGATGATGTTTTTATTTTTGAATAAAATATAAATTTGAAATTTATATTTTTTGTGCAATTTTTTAATTTAATTTTTTATTATAATTTAATTTGGATTTAATAATGAAATAATTTAGATAATTTTTTTATAAAGATAATAATAAATTATTTTGTTAGAACTCGATAATTATGATAATTAAAAAGAGAGATATGATGATGATAGACGAGTTTTATCACGAATCTTTGTTGTTGTCAAGGCATAGCCGAAATCGGTGACTCTTGAAAGTCTCCCTTTTCACACATAAGCACATATATATATATATATAATCTGTATCTATATATACAGAGAGAGAGAGAGAGAGATGATATTGATATAAGTACACATGGAATGTAATAACAATGATGAAAGTAGATGTTGTTGGTGGTGGGCGGTGGAGGTAGTCATCGTCGTCGGCTGCTTTTGAAATTGGGAACTCACAGCCGATACAACCAGGAATAAGTCTCAGACATGTTTTGCTTCACAGGCAAGTCATCTCTTACAATAAATATATATATATATATATATACACACATACATAGGGTTGGTTTCACGTGAGATCAGTAAGACCAATTTAGGTTTATTGATCAACTTTATAAGCTAATGATCTAATGGTCTAAAGTTGTACGGTGGCAATTTTGTGATTATAAATATTCATATTGTAGATCTAATCTAAGGATTGAGAATTGATCTTACGAGTCTCACGAAAAATCTTTGTTCTCATATGATCATATATATATAAGAAAATTTATAAAAATAACCATTTTATACTGTCACAAAATAACCGGGTTTTAGAGGTTTTGCGTATTTGACCACCCAGATCGCCCCCGGGGGCGATCCGTACATGTTGGGGGCGATCCCCAATAGAATTCTAAAAAAAAAAATTAATTTTTTTTCTTTAAAGATGAGATTACTGTTTATCCTTGTAGACCAGGTTTGACCTCGCCCTAGGGGGCGATCCAGACTGGCCCATCGCCCCCGGGGGTGATCCAGCCTTTTATTATTATTTTTGATTTTTTTTGTGGTATTTTTAATAAAACTGATACGCCATTTAAATTGTGTTTTTTAATTTTTTTAGAACCAAAATTAATGGGTAAAGGTTTAAAAATAAACTATTATAATTATGGAGACGCAAAAATTATTTTTATCTGTTTTGGGTTTCGTAAATCAGATATAATATCTAATTACGAAATTTGACCTCTATTTCGTCATTTTATGTTTTTTATTTAACAATTAAGGGGTGATTTTAATAAAAATGGAAAAATACATAAATTGTGTCTTTTTACGTATTTAATTTTGAATTTCATGGTTTATCGGCATGAAATAAGACAATGGTAATTGTGGTTACGAAAAAAAATTTAGCTGATTTTGGGAGAAAAAATCAGACATTATATCTGATTTCGCGGTTTTTCATGTTATGACATTCTATGACGTCGATTTGACGCCGATTTGACGATGAATTTTGTTTTATTACTTAACGTTTTATATAAATTGGCGGTGGGGGACCATAAGTCACCATTCATCCCACCAACGCTTGTTTTCTTTGGAAAAAACGAGCTTTGAGCATCCCCACCGACCATCCCGACCAAGAACGACCACTATTCTTCGACATACCATCATAGACCACCGTATAACGACATCGACGACCTTCCGCCGCCACCGACCACCGTGATCCGTCGCCGTCGGCCACCATCCGCCGCCACCGACCACCGTCATCCGCCGCCATCCACCACCTTCCAGTGCCAACAACCACCGTCAAGGGACGCCATCCATCACCTTCCGCCGCCACCAACCACCGTCAACCGCCGCCATCCACCACCGTCCGCCGCTAATATGGAAACACCGGTAAATATTCTATCTATCTCTATATGTATATGTATCTATCTTTATATATGTATATGCATCTATCTATCTATCTCTCTCTCTCTATATATATATATATGTATCTATATATATATACGTATCTATATATATATATATATATATATATATATCTACTTTACCGCAATTTATATCGCTTAATGGGTTAAGGGTTGTGAGAGTAGAATATATGAGAAGAGAAATGAAAGGGAAGGTGTGAAATTGAAGGTAGAAAAAAAAGAAAAAAGAAGAAGAGATGTACGGGTTTATATCTGATTTACGAAACCTAAATCAGATAAAAATAATTTTGCGTCTCCTTAATTATAATGGTTTATTTTTAAACCTTTACCAATGAAATTTGGTTCTAAAAAAGTTAAAAAATATAACTTAGATGGGGTATCGGTTTTATTAAAAATACCACAAAACAAAAAAAATAAAAATAAAAAGATTAAAAGGCTGGATCGCCCTTGGGGGCGATGAGACAGTCTGGATCGCCCCTAGGGCGAGGTCAAACCCGGTCTTCGAGGGTGAACAGTAATCTCGTCTTTTAAGATTTTTTTTTTTTTTAGAATTCTATTGGGGATTGCCCCCACCATGTACGGATCTCCCCCGGGGGCAATCTGGGTGGTCAAATACGCAAAACCTCTAAAACCCGGTTATTTTGTGGCAAATTGTTGTATAAAATGATTATTTTTATAAATTTCTCATATATATATATATATATATATCCATTTTTTAAATTTGAATTCCCCAAAATTATATCCTTAAAAAAAGAAAAAGAAAAAGTAAAAAGACATTGTAATAATTAAGATTAATCTGCTTCAACTCTCACCGCTTGCCGGAGTTTTCTCACCGGAGAACTTCAAATTGTTAGTGATTCAATCGGTATTCTAGGAAAATACACACACATAGTGTGTATATATATCTATATATGGGAGGTTTACTTTGCAAACCGCATTATTTGTACAAATCATACAAACTTTATTTAACCAATCATAATTTTTCATTTTGTTCATTTTTTTGTAACTATGAGAGATTGGTTAATCATTTTTATTATGGAGGGTGTTAATCATAGATATTAATTTTAGAGAAATACATAAAACAGTTTCATTAAAATTTTATTAAGTATTATATGAAACAATTTCATAATCATATATGAAACAATTTCATCTAAAAAAGTATTATATGAAACAATTTCACAAGATTAAACAATTTCATGAATTTTTTTCTTAAGATTAAATAATGAAATCGACGGATGAGTGTAGTTTGCACCATTTGTACAAATTAAGTTGTTTGTATTTGATAACAAATTATATATATATATATATATATATATATATATATATATATACTTAGGATCATGTGAGACCAATGGTTTTTTGTGAGACCCGTAAGACCAATTCTCAACCCTTGGATTAGATTTACAATCGTCAGATCTGAACATTTATAAACGCCACGAGACTTCTCACTAATTACGAAATTGCCACCTTGCAACTTTGCAACCATTAGATCATTAATTCATAAATTTGATCAATGAACATAAATTGGTTAAACGGGTCT
>NC_037533.1:18204850-18210553 GCF_001531365.2 Cynara cardunculus var. scolymus | reverse complement strand
ATATATATATATATATATATATGACGTTTCATTTACAAACCATGTAATTCTAACAAATTTTACAAACTAATCTTAACCGTCAATCTACTTTAATAAATATTTGATTTTATTTTGTTTTTAAATTTAAAGCCATGATCATAATAAATGAACTTTATCATCTTTCATATATAATTATATATCTTAATCATAATTAATGAATCATGACATATAAATATCTCAATTGGTTCCTAATATAATGGTTTGTAAAGAATTATATGATTTGTATTTGAAACCAACCCTGTATAGATTCAAATGAAAACAATAACTAAATAAAAGAACACGAAAACAGCAAAATAACATGCAAAATCACCACTAACGGTCAACGTAATGGTGTGCAAGCGGCGTGGCCTGTAACCTCATAATAATCATCATAATCTTAACTAATTCAAACACATATATACTTGCTGACGAAAGATCATGTGAAAATAAGAGTTAATATGAGAAGCGTAAGAAATAATCCGGACCCTTAATCACTTCTAATCTCACCCCCCATCCAATGAATTACGCTTATCACGGGTTATCCGATGCATCTTGGTACACAACATTAGTGCTAATCTTCAATTTGTATTTGATCCAACGATGCATATCCCTTTTCACCCTTCTCACCATATTCCATTCTCACTGGAACCCAACCCTATATATAGGTGTTTGTTGGTGTCATCAAGTATTTTGGTGCAAATCCAATTTACTCGAGATCGATTAAGGCGATGACAAACATATGTAAGTTAGGTGGTGCAGAGTGACACTTACAAATGTTGCTTCTATCACCTTAGATCGCCATAAACTTGGGGTCAAGGGGGTCTTCAGCTGTCGCTGACCAATCTTTAGCTTATCACTGAACGAGTATTTAACTGTTGCTGAACATGTTTTCAGCTTATCACTGAACTTGTTGTTTTCAAAATTCCAGAGTCAGTTGTAACTGCTCTTTGACTTTATCCATTAACAGTTATAATTGTTAAACCGTCAATAACCGTTGATCTCTCATTTATAGGATTGGATTATTGTATTCAAAAAGTAATTTCCGACTTGATTTTTTTTATCCAGCATCCGAAATTTAGTTCCCTCACAGTGTTTACATATGTGGGTGTATAAGATATTATTGTATTTAAAAAAGAATATTATACAATTTCTTTTTAAAAAACAATCTAAAATACATGTCTGATTAGCTGCTGTTTAGTAGTTGTTGAATGATTTGATGCAGAGTGATTAAGTGGTTAGAATGATTAACAAACTCTCATGATATAGTATAAAATGAAATATAATTGTTCGATAATAGTTTACAATGGAATTAAAGTGCTGAATGGTTAAGCAAGATCCATGATACAAAATCATTCAGAAGGTTTTTATATCTATTACAGAATTTTTTTTTTAAATCAAAATACTTTAAATTCATTTGATTCATGATTGGACCAGAACCTTGCAGAGCCCAGATACGTTTTGACTTTTGAAACCATAGTATTTGAATCTTTATCATGTTAAAAAAGTTGTTTTTAAAGTTCGATGTAGGTTTTTATTTTTATTTTTAAAGTATATAATATTTATATACGACAAATGTAACAAGTAAACTTATACATTCTTTAATTTTTGATAAGGATTGAACCTCTGACCTTTTAGGAGACCAAAGACTACAATATCACTAGACTAAAAATCCTTTGGTATCACTATAGCAAAATTGGACTTATAGGACACTCTCAATCCCTAAGCGTCCTAATAAACATTTTTATAAGACTTAGTTTATAGGTCCAAAAAAATAAAGCATCCTACCTAAAGGCGCTGTAATAAGTTTATATGACATTTTTTAATGTCGTAATAAGTTTTTTAGGATACTTTTAATATAAAACGTCTCATTAGCAACTTTATAGGACATTATTTGAAAAATTGTCATATAAAAACAAGTGTCCTATAAAAAATTGAGTTTATATGACACTTTCTCAAAAGTGTCCTGTAAAGTTGCTAATACGACACATTGTACTAAAAATATCCTAAAAAACTTGTTAAAACGCTCAAAATCGTCATATAAACTTATTACAACACTTTTAGATATGACACTTTATATTATGGTCATATAAATTAAGTTTTATAGAGCGGTTTATTGAGACACTTAAAGATTGGAGGTGTCCTATAAACTCAATTTTGTTGTAGCGGCACTTGTCGAAGCGACGTATATAATCGACACATGACAACCCATGGCTTTAATCACGATCACCATAGAATCAATCATGTTTTTGCACAAGTTTTTAGTAGCATGTTGTTCGTCTATCTCTATATATAGGTTTAGATTAAGGGAAAAACCGTAAAAGAACAAAAAACTAAGTAACAATCTGATAACTGTTTATCTGAACGATATGTACATGTAGATACAAGTAACTTGTAAGCTATTTTTCCGCTATGCACATGTGCATAACATTTATATTATATATTACCGATCATTGAAACACAAAAAATCATATTGCAACATGGGCTACATATATATATATATATATATATATATATATATAATTAAACTTGAAATAGAAATAAACACCAAATTACTTAAGGAAAACTTGCAAAATTCGGATCGTTTCAAGTTCTAATCTTCAATTCCTCCACCATTGAACCTGCATATGATCATAATCTTGCACTACTGATCTCTTGATTGATTTGTTGGATCAAAATCTTGCCAGAATTGTGAAGGTCCAGCACTTGATGAACTTCCCATATCCATCGAAGACGATGAAGTCGTACAGTTCAAAACATTCGTAGGCATACCGTGCTCGTTAGCACCACGAAGAAACTGAGTGTAATCGAGAAGATTAGGGTACGTGCTCTGAGTCGGTGGCCGAAGTAGATGATGAGCTGCGGGCAGCTGAGAATTTGGTAGAAAATTAGTAGGCGGCACGGGGATTTGTAATTGCGGACGAGTGATGAAATAACCTAACTCGGTCCTCCCTTGAACTCGCTCGGGGAAATTGAGCTTCGCTTTGGTTCCTTTAAACCGAAGAGCCGCCTCGTCGTAGGCAAGTGCCGCTGCCTCGGCTGTCTCGAACGTGCCAAGCCACACCCTTGCCGCCTTTTGTGGATCGCGTATTTCCGCAGCCCATTTCCCCCAAGGTCTTTGCCTGACTCCTCTATAGTGTCTCCTCCTTTGGTTCCCTTCATTAAACAATCAATGATTATAGGTTTTCGAAACATGTTAGGACACGTAAAACGCTTTTGAATCTCTCTTCAAAAAGATCGAGAACTTAGTATTTAGCTGATGTGGGACTTCAACAGAAAGAATTACTTAAATACTGATTCAAGATCCTTTTGCATCAAAGATCTTTAAGCGAATACAGTAATCAGTTAACTACATAACATAACATAACAAGGGTGGTGTCTGATTGGGTCGAGCTTGGCTCCAAATGTCAAAAGTACCAGGAGGTCGCAGGTTCAAATCCAAGGAGAAATAAAAACCTCCTTGTGGCCACGGAGGTTCAATTGTGGTGACTCCGGGCTATCTGCAAAGCATGTGTTCGCCCTGAGATTAGTCGGCTGGCATAGCTGGTTGGATATCCAGGATATATATATATATATATATATAACGGTCCAAAAGGCTTCGTCTAGCAATATATACACGAGCGTGCACACACACATACACACACATGTATGGGTTCAGTGAGTAATTAGAGTGTGAATTACTGTGTCTAGGTTTAACGTTTGAAATATAAACACTCATGCCATGGATCGGTGAGTATTAACAACATGAATTACCAGAATTTGAGTTTAATGTTGAAATAGAAAACACATCGATTTGGGTTCTATAAATAATCATAGTCTAAATTACCATGTATGGATTCAACATCTGTGATTGTGTATAGATCTCACAGTTCTCATAAAATACAGAGTTCTCCATGAATAGCTGATATATATAACCGTAAATCATTCGACTCCTTAATTCATCATACAATCTTGCTATAGGTTAAGGATGCATTATACACGCACACGCACATGCACACACACACACATATATATATATATCAAATATATATAAGTGATTGTATGTAAAGCAAATTAAGGATTGAAATAATGAATTGAGTTATAATTAAAGGGTTCCTTAAGGTATAATATATATATATATATATATGTATGTATAGAACCCTAATATCCATCTGGTCCATCCCTTGGCTTAATATTTTTTTTTATTAACCTGGATATCCAATTCATTATGCGAGCTGACTAATCCAAGGCGACCTGCTTTGCAGATAGCCCGGATCCGTGGCCGCAAGAGGATTTTTATTTCTCCTTGGATTTGAATCTGGGACGTCCTGGTACTTTTGACATTTAAAGCCAAGCTCAAACCAATCAGACACCAGATTCCCTCGGCTTAATTAGAACCCTAGCTATATATATGACTAGCTAAATAACTACACATAATGGTTAGTCAATTATACACCCATCCAGCCTGTGGTACAGATGCTACTTACGTGCACAATCAAGTCGAATCAACATATCACAATTGAGAACTAGGGTTCGTACTCCATTATATATACAACTACACACACACACACATATATATATATATATATATATATATATAATATGGAGAGATTTTAGAAAGAGATACCTGGGTGATCTTGAATGGGTGGTGGTTGGTTTGCCGTAGGAGCAGAAGTGGAGATCAAGGGGACATCGGTGGTTCCGATGACCTGAGAAAGAGCAGAGACGATGGCAGACATGTCCTGCTGAGATCGAGGGGAGTAAACTGGAAATATCTGCTGTTGTTCATCATCAATATTATCGATATCATCATCATCTAGTTGTGATTGTGATTGTGATTCCGATTGATGATCGGGCGGAAGGCCCCTCTTCCCATGTCTCCGATGATCTGCCACCTTGACCTTTCTTTAATTAGAAAGATTGAGGAATTAGTCGCTTTCAGATGATGACACAGTATGATTATTAATATTGTAATCGGTGCTCATGAACAACATGCACTACTGCATCTACTTCTTACAAAGATAGACAGAAATATATATATATATAGGGAGAGAGAGAGAGAGAGAGAGAGAGAGAGAGAGAGAGAGAGAGAGAGAGAGAAGAGATAGAGAGAGAGAGAGATGTAAATGTAGGGTTTGGGGCAAGAATTTATAGTCATTGTGACAGGGAGAATACCCTCTTTTTCAACATCTCTTTTTCTATTAATTAATATTATATATATAGGGTTGGTTCACGTGAAACCTGTAAGACCAATTTATATTCACTGATTAACTTTATAAGCTAATGGTTTAAATGTCTAAAGTTGTACGTTGACAATTTTATGATTATTGAGAAGTCTCGTGACATTTATGAATGTTTAGATTGTAGATCTAATCCAAGGGTTGAGAATTGGTCTTACAGGTCTCGCGAAAAACTCTTGGTCTGACATGATCCCAAAATCTATATACATATATATATATATATATATATATACATATATATTATATACACACGTTTGATATATAACCATCTCTAAAACCAAAACCCTAATTTAACTTTAATTACTACTTGAATCCATCCATTTGTTAGAAAGAAAAAAAGTTCACATTTTTATTAAAATAGAATCCAAATTTTGAAATGTTTGTTTATAAGTGATTTCAAAGAATAAGTCAAATGGATTAAACGAGTCAAAAAGTCATTCAAAATAGTTATATATATATATATATATAT
>NC_037533.1:18203341-18204370 GCF_001531365.2 Cynara cardunculus var. scolymus | reverse complement strand
CCGTGAGACCACATTTTTACACGTAACATTCACAGCAAAAACACTGTGAAGGTTTAAAAAAAGTCGAACCTTCATAGCAAAAACACTATGAAGGTTTTAAAAAGTCACATTCACAGCATTTTCCTGTGAAGTTTCAAGTGTAAAATATTGATCTCACGGGTCTCACGAAAACAGGCTGGTCTCACATGATCTCAAGTCTCTCTCTCTATATATATATATATATATTACAAAACTTTTGACAAAAACTCTTAAAAACCATCATTTATATATGAAGTACTGCTTATTAATGTATATTAGTTAAAATTCAAGATTGCAAGTAAGTATTATATAAGTACAACTTATTAAGCTTCATATTTGAATTTGTATAACTAACTTTCTCATTTAAAATATAATTAAGATAATTATTGAGTTCTAACAAATACTTAGTTATTATCTTTATAAAAATTATATTATGAAACCAAAAACAAATTCATTCGTCATTAAACCTAAATTAAATTATAATAAAAAAATTAAATTAAAGAAATTACATAAAAAATGAGAACTTATATATATATATATTTTAATTTTTATGATATCTTCAAATTTATATTAAAAAAAATTATTGTTTGCTCAAAACCACATAAATCCATATTATAATATCGACAGAGACCAGAAAAACATATATAGACTTGGGATCACGTGAGACCGGTCTATTTTCGTGAGAGTGAGACCACTTTTTTACACTTGAAACTTCACAACAAAACACTGTGAAGGTAACCTTAACAACGTTTTTGTTGTGAAGATTCGGCTTTTTTTTTACCTTCACAACATTTTGCTATAAAATTTCAAGTGTAAAAAAGTAGTTTAACGAGTCTCACGAAAACAGGCCAGTCTCACGTGAACCCAACCCCTTCTCTCTCTCTCTCTATTATATATATATATATATATACACACACACTATATTATAAAGCATTTGACAAAAACTCTTAAAAATCACTTTTTATGTGTAAAGTACTGTTTATTGATGCATATTACTTAAAACTCAAGATT
>NC_037533.1:18200135-18201816 GCF_001531365.2 Cynara cardunculus var. scolymus | reverse complement strand
TATATATATATATATATATATATATATATATATATCATTTTTATTTACTCAATTATTGCTATTATCATACTTAATCAAGTTCTGTTTCCTGAAATTTGGTTGAAAAGTTGTTGTATGTATTTTTATATATCGACTTTGTTCATGTAATTTAGATGAAAATTTAAAAGGTGTGTTTTGGAGGAACCAAAAATATACATTTTGTTAGTTTATTCACATATGATTAAAAGGATAAAAACAACAAAAGGTTTGTTCAAATCTATCATTTTTTACAATATAATCGTACAAAACCTTGTTTTTAAATCGTTTTCATGACATTTTTTTTAATGAAGAGTCTTATAAGAAGACAAATGTAACGATTTATTTTTGACTTATATTACGTTGTTCATTTCTGTCTTAACATATTGTTTTGTAAAGATAGAGACGTATTATTTATTTAAGACATAATTGATTCTATAAACTTAAACGTCTTATTAATACTGTGGTAGTCCATTAATGGACATGCATTATAACTAGAGGTGATCATTTGCGAATTCGTGTCGGGCCTGAGCCGGTCCTAACTTGGTATTTTGTCTAACATGTCTAAACTCAAACCCTCTTTTTCGGACTTGCCAGCTTGTCATTACCCGTCCTATGAACGGGCTTGGCTTGCCTTGCCAAGGGGCTAACGGGCCTAAAAAGTGTAACTCTTAATTAACATGGAACCAAAAGTAAAGGAAAACTATCGTTGCAATTAAAACTTTAAGCAACTACTGACTCTATCCATTGTTGACGATTATGACTTTTGACATAAGGATGTTACAGTTTCAGGATTTTTCATGTGAACGTATGGTGTGTTTTACTGTGAAAGTCCCATCTGTTTGCTGGCATCCAAGGGCTCAGATGAGTACTCTCACAAATCTCACGAAAACTATATGGTCAGAGCCCGAAAAAGGTCCTGTCATTTTAAAAAATCGTCTACTTCATTCTTTTACATACGTATATGTTATTTGGAACAAAACCCGTTTAAGACGTCGTCAGATTCCGTCTTAAAATTTACGTCTTATTAGCATTATGATATAATTAATTAAGTAACTTTAATTAATTGAATTTAAGGTATTGAATGACTTAGGTTGGGGCTTAATTCAGCCGACCTAATTACACTTTGTTTAAATGCATTTTACGGCCTTCAACCTTCCTAATTTTGTTACCAATACACCTTCAACCAAAATCCCATTCATTATTTTTCATCTTTATATATGTTTTAGGGGCTTAATCATTAAGACATCAAAAACTTGTGATAATCTTGATAACTGGTGCATCGTGTGCTATTTTACGTGATTTTTGTTTCCATCTATGGCTTGGATTTAGTATATTGATTAGCATATATTTGTTTTACAATATGTTTGTATTTATGTATTTGTTTCACAATGTGAAACTTTTTAGTTGTAGTTTTTGTTTCACAAACACATAAGAAATGTTCACATTGTGAAACAAATATATGTTAAACAAACACATTGTGATATATATATATATATATATATATATATAGAGTTGGGTTCACGTGAGACCAGTCTGTTTTCGTAAGACCCGTGAGACCACATTTTTACACGTAAACTTCACAGCAAAAACACTGTGAAGGTTTAAAAAAAGTCGAACCTTCACAGCAAAAACACTGTGAAGGTTTTAAAAAGTCACCTTCACA
>NC_037533.1:18183793-18199025 GCF_001531365.2 Cynara cardunculus var. scolymus | reverse complement strand
CTTGGGATCATGTGAGACCAGCCTGTTTTCGTGAGACCCGTGAGACCAGCATTTTACACTTGAAACTTCACAGCAAAAATGCTGTGAAGGTGACTTTTTAAAACCTTGCTGTGAAGGTTCGACTTTTTAAAACCTTCACAGTGTTTTTGCTGTGAAGGTTCGACTTTTTAAAACCTTCACAGTGTTTTTCTGTGAAGTTTACGTATAAAAATGTGGTCTCATGGGTCTCACGTGAACCCAACCCTATATATATATATATATATATATATATATATATATATATAAAAGAATGATCATATGCAACCAACTCAATTTGTACAAACCGCTCTCATCCGTTGATTTCGTCGTAATCTTATGAAATTTTTTTATGAATTTGTTTAATCTTGTGAAATTATTTCATATAATACTTTTTTTGATGAAGTTGTTTCATATATGGTTATGAAGTTGTTTCATATAATGCTTAATGAAATTTTAATGAAACTGTTTCATATATTTCTTTAAAATTAAAATAATGAAGATAATAATATCCATGATTAACACTCTCCACAATAAAAATGATTAATCAATCTCTCATAGTTACAAAAAAATGAACAAAATAAAAAATTATGATTAGTTGAATGAGGTTTTCATGGTTTGTACAAATGGGTGGTTTGTATTTGATCGCTCATATATATATATATATATATATATATATACATATATATATATATACATATATATATATACATATATATATACATACATATATATATACATATATATATATTAATCAATACATTAAATCTAAGCCATATATGTAAAAAATATCATGTGAAAACGCACATGATGCACCAGTTCTCAAGATTATCATAATTTTTTGGGTTCTTAAGACCCCCCCCCCCCCGGGCGGGGTGTGTATATGTATATACATAGAGTTATTTTTTTACAAACCCAGTAATTCGTATAAATTTGTAAACTAGTTCTTATGTGTTGTTTCAAATATGAAATAGCATGTGTGAAAATATAATGATTATACAGTGTTTTCTATATGTGAAACATTGTTGACTATTATTTCCACACACAGAACAGTTATGAACATCTCTTGTATAAAACAATACTGTATAAATGCTGCATTTTCACACATGCTTTTTATATGTCAAACGACACATAAAAAGTAAATGATCATGCGTCTAGAGGACGTTTTAGATGTCATTTATCTCATTTGTACAACTAATACAACTCTATCAATTGAGATACTTATGGAAATGATTAGAGTTTATTAGTTATGATCAACACTTTATATTAAAAAATAATCAAAATATTTATAAAAAACCATATATTCAATAGATTAAATGAACGATTAAGATTGAATTGCAATAATGAAATAAAATAGGTTACATAATCAATCACCCCTATAACGATTCATTGTGTTGTGATGCCATCAAGTTGTCATCTAACTATAAATCCATTAATTTAAAAAAAAAAAAAAAACCTTTAATACATTTTTTAAAAATTATTAATAAATTAAAAAATAATAATAATAATAATAATAACTGAACGATATAGATTATATAGAAAACTAACAAAAAGCTAGAAAAACATATCACATATAAGAAATAGCAAGAATGGGGTTTGTAACCAACCCCACCCAATTAATGTTAAACTTACTGCTCCTAACCACAAGGGTAGTGCCTGATTGGTTTGAGCTTGACTTCAAAGGTTAAAAGTACAAGGAGGACTCAGGTTCAAATCCAAGGAGGAATAAAAATCCTTTGTAGCCACGGAGGTTCAAATGCGGTGACTCCGGGTCTATCTGCAAAGCAGGTGGTCGTCCTGAGATTAGTCGGCTCACATAGCGGGTTGGATATCCAGGTTAATAAAAAAAAACTTACTACTCCTATTTACAACCCAGATTAACGAATGAGTCACAATACTATCCCACAACACCGCTTTGTCTAGGAAGCCTAAAAAGAGTCTCATTTCTAAAAAGACCAAATAGCCCATAAAACCGTTAGACCTACCGCCTCTAAACATGTCGACTCCACTTTCTTCAACCACAAAGATAATAAATTAATAACCACCCATCAAATTATCAGTAATTACAAAAAAAAAAAACAGTGAGGAAATTAAATATGGCTAAAAAAATCAAATCTTTTGTAGCGTTTTTTTAACTCGCTAATAAAACAACCCTCGTATTATACATAAAGTTTACAAACATATAAGATTATAATCAAATGACTTTTGACCTAATAGTATTTTTGGCTTTTCGGGATACCAAGGGTTAGCATCAGTAGGATGTGTGAGCTTATTTGTTGCATTTATCGTATATAAATATTATATATTATATACTCTCAGTTAAAAATGTATAATCTACACTATATTATAAAGCATCTGATAAAAACTCTTAAAAACCATTTTTTATGCATGAAGTACTGTATATTGATGCATATTACTTAAAGTTCAATATTACAAGTAAATTATGCATTAGTACAACTTATTAAAGCTCATGTTTGAATTCGTGTAACTAACTACGGATAAACATAATCAGATAAAGGATAAACATCTCATTTCAAAATATAAAAAATCTAAAATATAATTAGGATAATTATCGAGTTTTAATAAACTAATTAACTATTATCTTTATAAGAAAATTATATTACTAAATCAAATATAAATTACTTCATTGTTTTTTTTTTTTTTTGAAAGGCAAAAAGGAAGGACAAGGAAGAGAGATACGGCATGACTATCGCCCTCACCAAGCCAACCAATATATAAAACAACAGATCCAGCAAGAAGCTAGACACAAGAAGTACAAAAATCCACCAGAACAAGCGAGAAAAAAAGAGAAACAAAACCGAACAGCCCCAGACAAAGACTGAGGCAATAAATTACTTCATTTTTGAACTTAAATTAAATTATAATTAAAAAATTTGAATCAAAAAACAAAAAATGGGAAATTTTAAATAGTTAATTTGATACTAATATCGATATAATTTTATCAAATTTTTATGATATCTTCAAATTTATATTTTATTCAAAAATAAAAACATAATCGTTTTTTTCAAAATCACATAAGACCATATTATAACATCGAGTGAGATAAAAAATAAAATAAAATATTAAAATCAAGATGTATCTTGCTGCATTGCACGAATACCCTTCTAGTAATTAGTAAATAAAAACTATATAAACTAAATTTAATTAAATAGAATTGAACCGTAATGATGAGATGAAAGTAAAGTGAAATTAAAGGGAGGTAGGGAGTGCATGATACATTGAATTTAACACATCACAAGTTTGGTATTTTTTGTGAATATATAATATGATGACTTCAATTTGTTTCATGTCACATAGGCTTATTTTTATTCACATTTTAAAGCATACTTTTTGGTGTTCAAAGTGTATATTTTGTGTTGTTTTCACACCATAAAGTGGTTGTGTGGAACCCATTAATTGGCTTTAAATTTGTTTAACATATATATCGTTTCAGGGGACGTTCTTTACAACATTCTTTTTGATTGATTGGACAAAGAACATGGTTCCAAGTTCAAAAAGGTTTTGCGGGCTACGACGCTCTTTCCCATATGAGGATAGTTGGGTGGGTTGTTTATTATATTTTTGTTACTTCGGCTGATCGAGAACCAAGTCACTTGTAGGGTTGTTGGTTCTTTTTGTAAAGACTCTTTTGAATAGAGAATCAGGAAGTTCTGTATATTATAATCGGTTTAATATTATCGATTTGACCAGGTAAATCATATGCTTTTCTTGTCCACTGTTTGTGCGAATATAAGTACGACCACCCGTCTTTCAAATGCTTTAGAAACACCAGCCCTTTGGATGAAACTGTCTTTATCAAATTTCGTTGTAGAAGATGTTGATTTAAAGTTGAAGGAACAGACGTTGAATATAACGACTGATTACTGCAAATGGTAACATAATAATTGGTATAACTGATAGCAGAGAAACGATAAAAGTAAGAAACAGTTCGATATTTACAAATTTACCCTTGAAAAATCAATTTTGATGCAACAATTGTTTACATGCATATCAAAAATCATATTATTTTTCTCTTCAGTAATCAAAATCTGAGTTGGGGAATTGAACACTGTAAAACCAACTGTTGCTATTTTTAGTCACGATAATCAGATTTGCATGTAACATATTCTATCATTCCCTATATACATAGCATGTGAGAACACGACACCAATTTGTATGTATATAAAACGATATAATTACATGTGAATAATGTTTAATGGCTTTAAAAGAAAAAGAACGAGGAAAGGTTCTTGATTTGACATTGGAGGCAATTAACCTAACATAATCATATGTGAATATTGATAACTTTTGTGTGTGTATTAACTAAATTAAAGTAGACATTAACCCTAAATGTAGGAAGCCTAATCCTGCCAAACATTTTGTCTTTAATACTTTATAGAATGTGGTCACTTGATGGAAATTGGACACTCTATCTAGGGTTAGAGAAAATTTTGTGGTAGAGAGAGCATGATCACAATTAACATTATATATATATATATATATATATATATCTGTTTTTTTTAGATTTTTTGAAGATCAGTGTATAAATATGACTGATTTTATGTCCTATAAAGCTCAAATGGTTTGCAAATACGTAAGTGACTAGACAGACAATGTAGGCATGATTGCATTAAACCTATACCTGGATAGAAGGACCAGGGGTCTATTCGGGACCAGATCAAGACAAAGACATATGTGAAAAGGACCGAGGGGGGTTAGAGTTGTCTGGACCACAAGGCCCTAAAATTCCCAATTTTATTTGGTTGTGATTGATTTGAAACTAGACTTGGTTAGGATCGAATGCGGAAAACTGATTGTAAACAGTAGTTTTTAATTTTTGGTAGGTTTTTAATTACTGTATTTAAGTTGGATGGAATACGTTTAATTCAGTCAAGTGTCTAGATTGTCATTTCATCTCCACTTGGTTATAAAACGTGTAGTATAGATTAAATGACAATCTATGAAATTAAATGATATTCTAGGATATTAAATGATATGCAAATGGACGTAGCGTTTTAGATTTAATCTTGACAGGGACGTTCTTTTTTTTTCCTTCCCAAACTACCCTCACCGATTTTCTTTCATAATTTACCTTTCCTAAAAAAAGAACTAGAAAAACCAAAATTTGGATGAGAAAATCATAGATGTCTGTCATTTCCTCTATTTTAAAGGGTTGAGAGATTGTTTTCGTGAAACTTTTTTAGAGAATCTACCTACCATAAGACTATACTTAGGGATATTCATCGGTTGACATCCATTGGATGTGAGGGGAACATATTCGATCCAATCATCCATTGGATGTTGGATTTTGTCAACTGATCCGATCCGATTAGCATTGGATAACTGATCTGATCCGATCCAATGGATGATCGGATCGGATCGGTTCCATCCAATGGATGATCCGAGGGGATCGGATCCATCCAGTGTGTTAATTCAATTCGATTCTCCAACAATGATATGAATTTGTTTATGTGTTAAAACCAACACAAGTGACGTTAAAAATTCAAAGCTTCACATAAAACAAATTCCGGTTTAAGCAATTTGAAAATAAATTAATTGGATGATAGTTGAATAATGGTTGGATGGTCATCGGATGATTAACTTGATTTGATCGGTTCGGTTCGCCTGTTTTACCGATCCAAATTGGATGTTCAAATTTTCAATCCGATCTGATCCAATTACAATTTGGTATCCAATTATGGTCGGTTGATTCTAATTGAATCAGTTGATTTTCTGCACACCCCTTACTATACCAATGTTATGTTACACAAACTCCTTTACAAACTAGCCATGTTTGATAAAACCTAACTGATAAGCTAGATGTCAATGTAAGATGAGAACATGTTAATAATAATTAATTGAAAATATATAAAAGGCCCTAACGGAAAAACCATATTTTTTTTAACTTATTGAAACGCTACTTGAAATAACTTTTTAAAAAGCCAATAAAGTAATTATTGATTAACCATATGGGCATTTATAAATTTAAAAGATACGATTATCAAACAGCTCATACGAAGGAGTGCAGTTCGTTCGATAAATTCCTACCTCTCTATCTATCTGTGAGATGTTTGAACTGACTAATCCTAAGGCAAAGGGTCGAAAAACTCAACGACGCTATTCTTTTAAAAACATTGATTGGATAAACCCTTGTGAGTTGTGACAATGTGAAGTTACTATAGAAGATTAGTTACTTGATTGAATATAAGGGGATCTGAAGGGTAGTTTATCAAACTCTTACTGGGTAAGCATACTAGCAATAATTACCATATGCACTTATTTTATCGGGTAATATCATCAGTCATCAGAATGGATTGTTGGTAAGCATTTTTTTACCAGATAAGAGTCTTTTACCTCAATGGATAAGATCTCAGACTTGCTATGTCTCTTACTGTGTAAGATTATCGATGTTTGTCATTCTCAATTGTCAAGAAAAATGACACCAATTGCCTACCCGGTATTGTTATATTTACTTGAATAATGAATTGATCGAGTTATGGCATTGTCCAAGAGATTGTATGATTTTTTGCTAAAATGCGTTAATAACTTCCAAGTTTACTTTGTGGACTTTTTTTTGCTATAGGGCAACACGCAAAACTATTTTCTAGCATGAAACGTTCATACGCTACAATCGCATGATGCCATGGTTACCGATTGCTCTTTTTCACTAATGGCCCGTTTACCAATGTAAATTGAGTAAACAATAACCGGGTAAAAGTACGATTTAAGTCAACACTAATCACTGATTGAGTAAGAGAAATGTCCATACCTTAGCTTACCAAGTCAACATCATAGACCTATAAGAAGGGGTTGATAAACATCAACATCTCTAAACAGGTGAGGGCTTCTTATCCGTTGAGAAGCGGTGATCAGGTAATTAAGATACCTTTTTACAAATGCTTATTGGGGCAAGTCACCATCTTCAATTACCTTATCGTGTAACAGTTTTTGCCATAAAAAAAGACTGTTAGTATACATCTCTTACCCAACAAACACTAACCGGATAAGAGTCTTCTCTCTTACTTATCTGATAAAATTCTCGATTCTTGTCATACTCACTACACATACATACTTGAATGTGAATTTGAATGCAACACCAACACAAATGGAATTGGATCATGTTCAAATATCCACAAGTACAAAACCGTTGTAACCTATTATGCAAAAAACAACCAAAATCACGCAAAAGTATTTTCTAGCACGAAAACAAATTGCCACAACCACATGGGGAACCCGACCACTCTGCCCTTCGAATACAAGAATTACCGCATTTTGATGTGGAAAACAGGCACTCTTGTTCTAGTTGTATGCCCATGATCTACGCATATCTGGTGGCCCGTTTGATAGGCCACCAGATATGCTCACATCATGGAGATACAAAAATAAGACTTGAAAGGGCCCATGGTGCCTGTTTGGCACCAGGGAACTTGATAGCGAAATAAAAGATTGCACAAAGAATATGAATTGGTTTTACAAAGTTGTAGGTGGATGTGGTTTTGGTTGAATGCCTCTGTTTCTCATGTAGGTTAAGAATTGTGACGGTAGTTCCGCCAAAAGCGATTGAACAACCGAAACTTCTCCACCTGAAAACACACACACACACACACCCAAAATCTTAATATTTATGTCATAATTGAATAGAAAATGTGAGAAATTAATGGAAATAGCCGATCAACAAATAGGGTATTACTTTTTAGCCATTTTCTAACACAAATTCACAATTTAGTCAATCCTTGTGCAGAAGACTTACGCATATGCGCAAGAATTGTTTTTAGGCAAAAAAAGAAAAAGGAAAAAGAGGTCTCTGTGTAAGGATACATAATCCTTTTTTTTTATTAACCTGGATATTCAACCCGTTATGCAAGCCGACTAATCCCAGGGTGACCACTTGCTTTGCAGATAGCCGGGAGTCACCGCATTTGAACCTCCATGGCCACAAGAGGATTTTTATTCCTCCTTGGATTTGAACTTAGGACCTCCTGGTACTTTTGACCTTTGGAGTCAAAGCTCAAACCAATCAGGCACCACCCTTGTGGTTGGATACAGAAGCCTTACGCATATGCATAAGGTTTCTGCCTAAGGATTCCACTATATGCGTAGGGTTTCTGCGTAAGGATTCCACTATATGCGTAAGGTTTCTGGATCCATAAGCAGAAGCCTCTTTTTTTCTTCTTCTTTTTTGCCGAAAGCCAATCCTTATGCATATGCATAAACCTTCTGCATATGGATTGTCTAAAAAGTGAATTTGGGTCAGAAAATGGCTAAAAAGTGAAACCACCTATAAGTTTTAGCTATTTCAGTAAATTTCCCCGAAAATGCTTATGATATTACCTTGTACATCCCTAAACGGAACAAACTGGACGATATCACGTGATGCAACACGCCCTGTTGTACTTTCAAGTTTCTCGCCTTTATCCGCATCCAAAATCTGCTTACAAAAATGAACACGTCTTGATAAAATTAGTTGCCGGAGCTTTCGTAACCATAATAATAGAGTAAATTACGTTTTTAGTCCCTATGGTTTGTCGAAAATTTCTATTTTCGTCCTTATGGTTTTGAAATTGCGATTTTCATCCTTATGGTTTGTAATTCATTATCTTTTTCGTCCTTATGATTTAAAATTTATTTCTTTTTTGGTCCCTATAGTTTAGATTTCATTTCTATTTTAGTCATTTATACTTAAAAGTAATGTTTTGTCCTCAGTGACTAAAATAGAACTGAATTGCAAACCATAGGCATGAAAATCAAAATTTCAAAACCACAAGGACGAAATCTACAATTTTTAACAAATCATTGGAACATAAAACGTAATTACTCTAAATAATATGAAAAACTGAGAACCATCTATTTCATGTACTATTCATTATGAATAACCCTAATTTCTTAACGGAAACAACCTCTTTACCCTGTGGGGAAGAATAATCATGGATATAGTCGTAACACTTAGCATGGGATTCACTGGGTACGTTTGATTTGGTTTTGTAATCATGAATATAATTAATTATGAATATCATGTATTTTCATTATGAATAATTTTCACCATGAATATCTGTCACGATATTCATAATGAATAAAGCATGAATAATTAGTTCTCATTTTCTCAAAATATTTATGATTCTAACAGCCTGCACCACACAAGTCAACAACACGGGCGTGGAAGCAATTTACTTACCTCCATTTCCTTAAAGTCGGCCCCACCAACACCGACAATGAGGATCGACAGTGGCAAATCCGATGCCTTCACAAGGGCATCCTTAGTTTCCTGTAGATCTGTAATCACTCCATCCTGTCACATCGCCAGTGAAATCATAACGAAAAAACGGATAAAAAATTAATCATACGTTGAAGAAAATACCAACATAACTTTTAAAATCCAATGAATAAATGAACGCATACCGTGATGATTAATAAAACGAAATATTTGTGTTCATTAGCTGCCAATGATTGGCTGGCTATCGTTGCTGCAGAGGTAATTACAGGTCCAAATAAGGTTGGTCCTGCAAGTGAAACATTGGAAAGAGCTCGTTCATATGCTGTCATGATTCCGTGGATCCCTGCAACCTGGGAATACAAGAGTATACAATTGAATATAAGTATTTAAAAAGGGATTCATGAGTGCAGTCTAAATGAATAGATGGTCATGAAAAATACCACGAATTATTTCCGTCAAACCAAATCCACAGATATATTATTTCGGCAACTGGAATATAATATACTATACTGTTGCATTTTATCTTCCACCAAATATCTTGGCACAAACAGGCGGTACTGGGTTACTTGTAGAGCCTGGCCTCCCACGAGGTCAAGGGTTAAAACCACGTGAGAAGTGTGCATGAGTGTTTCTATCTATCTATATATATATATATATATATATACATATATATAGCGGCAAGTTCATAGGAAAACCACAAAAAATGAAAAACTGAGGAACACCCTGGTAACCGCTCATCTGTGCATGCAAGTAACTTGTAAGCAATTTGTCCGGTATGCACAAGTGCATAACATGCACACGTGCATAAAAGCCAAGAATCAACTTCAATTACTTGTATGCACATGTGCATATCGTCAAGATGAATGGTTACCAAGGAGTTCCTCAGTTTTTTATTTTTGTGGGGGTAGAGGATGAATGTAGGTTAGTGAGCCAGCATATAAGCCTCCTGAGCCCTAGGTTAGACTAGGGGCATTTTGGTCTTTGTACCTTTGTTATTTCTTTTCTTTAATGTATATAATATTTATACACGGCAAATGCAACAAATAAACTCACAGACTCCTCACCTGTGGTGAGGTGAGGTTTGAACCCCTGACCTCCTACGAGGCCAAAGACTACAATACCGCTAGGCCAAATGTCCTTTGATTTTGGTATGTTCTCTTGCACCTTCTCTATTTGTATGTTTAATCTGTTTGTATGTTTCAATGTTGTTGCTTAATTCTAACCCACTTTTCAAATTTTAGCACTACCTCTCTTGTTTTCAAGTTCTTTATCGTATGCTTTATTATTACTTCTCGCACCCTTTGCACAAGTCGGGCGCTTTACAGAAATAACCGCTCTACTCTTTAGGGGTAGAGGTCAGGTCTGTGTACATCTCATCCTCCTAGGCCCAGGAAACTGTAACATCCCAGGCTAACCGTACCAAATATTGTATGCTTTGTCCACACACCTAGACTCATGGTACTAAAACACGTATCATAGAGGAGGTACAGTCCCTTGTAAACCATTCTTAGTTCCTCTCGCTAACCGGTGTGGGATCTTATAATAAAATTAAAGTTGCTGCCAACAGGATTTAAACCCGGGACCTACACCAATGACCAAACACATGCACACACCTTGCCACTTTGTCACGACTTCTTTTTTTTATGGTATCAGAGCTGGGATTCGGACTGGCGTGGCAGTGTCGACACTGGGCTCCTAAGGGGGTGGATTGTAAGATCCCACATCGGTTGGGGAGGGGAACAAAGGTTGCCTTATAAGGGACTGGATACCTCCTCTATCAGATACGTTTTAAAACCATGAGTCCGAGTGTGTGGACAGAACGGACAATATCTAGTACGGTTGGCCTGGGATGTTATAGAAATACTGGGCTCGTTTGGTTTGTTTAGGTTTGGTATATCCTCAAAGAAATGTAAGGGAATTTATAAGGAAAGCTGAATGCTTCAAATTGCATACTATAAAATATTACCATTGGGTTAGTGCTGCTTCCATTTAGGTTGAAACAATGAGAGACTGGACCATCAATGGGCCGTGCTCCAAAGCCCCATGAAGGAAACTGTCGATCATAATCGTAATACTGCAATACATCTCCAACCTCTTGTATAGCCTAAAATAGGTGGAACGGGATTAGAATGTGTTTTTCAAGTGTATTTTTGAATAAAATGCAATAAACTTCCTTCTCACTTTTTGATATGCATTTGGTCGTCCAGAATGGTCGATATAATGTAAAGAATCTGGCAGGCGAGGATTTCCGTTTGAAGCTGGCAACAGAATTTACAAGTTAAGCAGCATAAGTTCTTGTCCAAGTGCAAAATCTAAATGATGCCCGAGTATTTGAAATCTAAATGATAATAGTAGAAGAAAATTAGAGCAGAAACAAAATGAAAAGAATAATCATGAATTGAACTAGATGATGAATCAGAGACGGACCTAGAAATTTTTTCAAGTGTGGCACCATTTGACTATAAAAAACAAATATACGGATATTTTTCACAAAATCAACATTGGTCTGGTGGTTAGTTCATTGCTTTCATATGTTAGGTCATGTGTGCAAATCTTTTATTGCAAGTCTTTTTAGAAACATAATAATTCTGCAAGTCTTTTATTGCACATTTTTTAGAAACATAATAAATCTGAAATTAAAAACTAAAAACCGAGAAAATGACACTAATAGGACTCAAACTCGGGTCTAGGGTGGAAGAAAAGTCTTGCAACCAACTCTACCAAGGGAAACTTGTGTGCTCATTGTAGTTTCAAAATATATACGGTGGCACACAATGAATTGATACAGTAGCACTTTTCATGACCCTATAATTTTTTAGACTGCGAAGGATAAACGAAGTGGTCGCCTGTGCCACCGTATGCACAACACTGGGTCCATCCCTGTGATGAGTGGCGGTAGCCTACTCCATGGAAAACAACATCAAGACTAAATTTTGCAATAAGTCCGAAATATATTACCTATATCTATACTAAATTATAAAGCATTTAGGTAAAAAGTCATAAAAACAACATATTAAGTATTAGGTACTGCTTATTAATGCATAATCCCTTAAATTTCAAGTTTACAAATAATTACGATATTTGCACAATTTTTTAAAGCTCTTTGAATTCCATAACACCAACTGATAACACATCTATACATGATACAGAGAAGTCATTTCAGTTTGTAAGTACCAAACATATCATCCCTCCGCCCCAAAACAAATGACCACGATGAAAAAGTCACTTAGCTTTAGAAACGTGTAATTATCATACTTTTTAATTAACCAAGGACCTGTTGGCTAGCAGCTTAAAGAGCTTAATGGGACTCACATCTTATTTGGTCAGCTATATATGATTGTTTGGTATTGGCTTAATGATATAGAAATTTTAGGAGAGAGCTTTATGCAGAAAACCAAGTTTTTTTTCCAAAATGCCCCTCTCAATTAAAAGACACGCTCCTTTAATCTATGAAAAAACCCTACCAAACAAAAACCTTTCCGATCTTTACAGACAGACTAATCCACACGGACAGCTTTATCCATACAGAACTTGACGGAAAACCAGACAAACGCACCTAAGTGAAACTTTTACCCTTAATTATAGAGGGAGCAATGAATTTCTTCATCTCATAATTAAGGGTAGAATTGAAAAATACGCACTTATGGACACTTAGTTTAGAACAAATTAAAATAGCAATGTGGACACTTATTTTAGGACGGAAGGAGTAATTAGCAAGTAACATATGAATCTGCAGAGCAACAAACAGAACTAAATACCAGTGAAATCAATTGCCACCATGAAGTTCAATTCACATCCACCAGACAAGTAATCCAGGAAGGTATGATGAACACTTTCGGAATACTTGTCCACAAAAAGTTGACTCTTCAGTACCTGCATCAAATTTACTATAAAGGGTAAGATTAAAGCACAATAATATAATGGGAAATTGACAAAATAGCCAATCCACCAAAGTCAATTCACTTGATAGCCACTTCAGGACCCTATTTCCCAAACAGCCAAAGTTTACGCAAAATTCTTCCGCATTCTATGTAAGGATTAATTTCGGCCAAAAAATAAAAAATATTTTAAAAACAAACCTTACGTAGAAACCACTTTCTGCATAAAGTTTCTGCGTAAATTTTCCATGTTTTCTGCATAAGGTTTGCTTTTAGAATCTTTTTTTTTTTTTTTGGCCAAAATCAATCCTATGCGTAAGGACTATGCGTAAACTTTGGCTATTTGGGGAAGTGGATTCCTAACATGGCTAAAAAAGTGAATTGACTTTGGTGGATTGGCTATTTCTGTCAATTTCCCTGGTATAATCTGTAGATCCACAGGCATTCATGTATACAAATACGAATGTGTGGTTACCTTTGTTTGAGGATCTTTGCCAATAGTAATGGGTAAAAACAAATTCTCTCCCTGCTTACTAGAAGATAACTTTTCTAACTCTGCAAGTGACTTTTGAACTTTGCTGAATGGCCCAAAAGAATGAAAAAACAAAAACGGATCAAAAAGAAAAAGCAAAATCAGCACTTTATATCGAAAGAAAGGATGTCAAAAGTAATGGTATTGTCTTACCCAAGCAAATCATGCTTCCCGTTACTATTAAAGTTGAAGCACTCGATAACGACTGGACTGTCCTGCATAGATTCCACTAGAACAATAAAAGAGGATCTAGCACCGGCTAAATGAAGAAGAGTATGACATATGTTGAACATAATTCCACATGCAGATGATATAAAATGCAGCAACTGAACACTGTTGGTGATTGTAGTGTCATCACCCATTTGGTAAATTGTGATTTACTTGAGATCGATTAAAGTGACAAGGCAAAACATATGTGAGTTAGGAGTTGCTGAGTGCACACTCACAAATGTTGCCCCTATCACCTTAGATCGCCACAAGGTAGGGGTCAAGGGGGACGCGCCCCTTTGCGGAGTTCCAAGGGGCAGAGCCCCATGGCGGTGGTTTATGATTTTAAGAACAGTTAGGAATCGATAATTTAAGCTTCGGGATAATCTGGACGAATTTCAGAAGGTTGGAAACCTTCTTGAAATTGTTCCCGAGGTTGGACGAATTTTGACTCAGGGGCGTGTACCAAACACTTACCCGGGTAAGTGCTTACTAAGTCACATTACCTTACCGGATGAATATGACAAAGACCAAAAATCTTACCCAGTAAGAGCGAACGCAAGGACCGAGAGTCTTACCCAGTAAGTGAGGGTAATGATTACCATGCGCTTACCGGGTAAATTGTTGCATACGATACCGTTTTGGTGGACTAAAATCTTACCCACTAAGTAAGTGATAGTGTTGAATTTTACCGGTAAGTGCTTACCGGTTAAGTATTTGGGTAAACGGCCCCCAAGTCTAATCATACTTAAGATCTGTGCAATCAGACTTAGGTTCTGCGCAATCAGACTTAGATTCGGTACAACCAGAGTTTGGATACAGTTGTAACTGTTCTCTAATCTTATCCATTAACGGTTATAACCACTCTTAACCTCCATAATTGTCGATCTCTTATATAAATATGTAAACAAGAATCTGGGTATATATAAGGATTCGATCTCACAGCCTTTGAAATAGAGGGTTTCACTTGGATTATCCCAACACGAAATTCGTGATACCCAAGACGGTAAGGGACGAATTATTGTATTTTGACAGTGAACTTTCACGATCCAAAGAGATTATCCCGTCATTGAGTCATCCCTTAATCCCCACAACTAACAAACACTTTACCCTCATAATTTAGGGATGAGATTGCTAAATGCTAGCTCATAATGGAAGTCAGACAACAAAACATTGTCCCACAGATGATAATCAGTATGGAAAATGAAAACTCATTGATGACGAACACCTACGGCCTTGAGGATAATATGAGGTTGCCAAAATACTACCTCGTGCTACCTACATAAAGGGACCTGAAATGTGGACACTCATTTTCGGACTGGGGAATTAGTATTTACTTTGACATTTACCCTCTGTGAGGTGCTTCAATATCACTCAGAACCAATATAT
>NC_037533.1:18176012-18183563 GCF_001531365.2 Cynara cardunculus var. scolymus | reverse complement strand
TGAACTACATAGGAATCAATGCAGGTTGTCCAATGTACCAATCAAGTCTCTACAACCAACCACAAGGGTTGTGGCGTAGTGATTGAGGTCCTTGGGGGATGTGGTGAAATATCCATCTGCCCAGGTTCGTTTCCAGGCATACACAACAATTGTGGTCACCGAGTTTATCGGGTTGATTTCTTGCGGTCACAATTTGCCGGGATTAGTCCAAACTATGCCTGGGACACCCTTCCAAGAAAAAGTCTCAACCATTGGTGGTGAGTTTGTCTCTTCATAGATGTATGTGGTACGACTTCCTTGCCATTTCAAAAAAAGGAAATCGATGAAGGGTTGTCCCATGTAGCTGCAGGATAAACTGTTTACCTTGCTTCCAACTTGTGATATGTTCAAAAAAAGGGGTTTCCACACAGGTTTTAGATCGTTTTTCAGAACCTCTGTTCTGCAAATTGGAACGGTAGCCCCACTCTCCACATATTTTGAAATTACTAGAAAAGGGTCCTGTAAGAAACAATATGAAATGAGTCGATGCATTTATGATAATCCCAAAACAGAATAAATGATCAGAAGGTCCATACACTTTTGGAGAAAAAATCTTTATTTTCTAAATCGGTGCACTTAAATATCAACTCTGCTGTAGTCTTGGAGACAGTTTCTTCTTCTGCATGAACAGTAAGCTGTCCAAGTTTTCTTGAACTCGACTCTGTAGATTCGGCAATACTCACAAGATCTAAGGTCCGTGAGCGCTTTGGATCAGCGACTATCTACATGGAAATGAAATCATCCGTGAATTTAACTGCAGTTTTCAGTGCATATAATAGGTAGTCAAAGCTAATTCTAAAATTTGGTCCCGAATAAACTTGAGATATGGAACCTACGGATCATAAATCAAGAACTACCATTCATAGAAGAGAAATTTATAAAATATATAGAAGTAAAATAAACATACTTTGATGACCAGAATGTCTGGCATAAGACTAAGAAAGAGACTATTGTGTCCTATATTTAGAGGGTGATATATTCAAACCACTCAACAAAAACGGAACTCTAAAATCGGTAGCTGGTTCGAAAAGAGAGGCCAGTTGTGCCAATCAAAAAGTCTACACCCATCATTGACCTTTAATATATCAATAATTCAGTAAACCAGGGGGTCAGTGGAAAACCCCAATAAAAAATGAAAAGCAGAGGAACACCCGTATGCACTTGTGCATAACATGCACAAGTGCATAAAAACCAAAAAACAGCTTCAGTTACTTGTATGCACATGTGTATACAATCCGAATGAACAGTTACCAGGTGTTCCTCAGTTTTTCATTTTTTTGCAGTTTTCCCACCACAGTAAACAAATATGGATGTTAGAAGATTGTTTTAGCACCCAGCCTGAACAATCCTATGTTCTTCTTTAAACTGGCAAAATTTTCATAGGCTGCCATTACTTGTAAGTTATAATGAAACTGAAAGAGCAAACAGAAAAAAAATATCAATACCTGAGACAACGTACAAGTACCCTCACCCAAATATTGCTGATCGTCCAGCTTAAGTGTCTGGATAAAAAATAAAAAGATTCACATTATGGTACTTGATGGCATATATCAGTGAGTACAAGTAATGTGATGACAAGGTAATGAGAATATCTTCGGGCTAACGCAGGAAGACATGTGGTTTGCAGTTGACTAACATGGAGCAACAACTATAGCGTAGTATAAGGGCTTGTTTGTTAGCAACTTAATGAGCTTAATGGGTCTCACAGCTTATTCGTTCAGCTAGACATGACTGTTTGGTAGTGGCTTAATGATATAGAAAGTGACTTATTCAGTGAGCTTTTAGGGTGGAGCTTTATTCAAAAAGCCAACTTTTTTCCAAATCTGCCCCTCCCAATTTAAAAAAACACGCTCCTTCCATCTATAAAAAAAAGCCCTCTCAAAAAAAAACTTTCTCAATCTACACAGAAAGATTAATCCATACAGACAGCTTTATCCATATAGAACTTTGTGGAAAATCAACCAATATTGCTGATCGTCCAGCTTAAGTGTGGAGAAAAAAAAAAATAAGAATCATGTTATGGTACTATATGGACTTTATCCATAGAGGACTTTATGGACTCTATCCATATAGGATAAAGTTATCTGTGTGGATTAATTTGTTTGTATAGATTGAGAAGGTTTGTATTTGGGAAGGTTTTTTCATAGATGGAAGGAGTGTGTTTTTTAATTGAGATGGACATGTTTGAAAAAAACTTGGTTTTCTGCATAAAGCTTAAGCTTACTGAAGAAACCACTTTCTATATCATTAAGCCACTACCAAACAGTCACGTATAGCTGACTTAATAAGCTCTTAGTCCCATTAAGCTCATTAAGTTGATAACAAACAGGCCCTTAGACATACTGATTAAGTTGCCAATTTTAGCTGACAGCACTAATCCGCTTTAAATCATATCAGTGACTGACGATTAATGGAGTTTCATGTTCTTAAAAAGAACTACTTGACAAAAAAAGTTATGTGCTATACCTTTACTTCTGGGCCATGAAGCTGAGTATCGACATCATACACATGGAACCTACGATATACAATGATTATTTGTGTCAATGAAATTGATAGAAATGTGTATCTGTAAGAAAATAGAACACATGACCTACTAGCACTTACAAGAGTTTTTGAACCATCTCAAAATAATAAGTAATTTTAACTTTCGTGATCCATTGGGGATTTAACGAATTCTGAATAACTTCTGTACGACCAACCTCCTGCAACGAGCCATCCTTTCCTTTGGTATATACAACTGCCATAGGATCACTCTATAAACAGAACACAGATATGTGAAATACTGAGATATCAACCAGCATAAAGAACTGCAAAGAGAACAATATTCTTTTTTGGAAGAACGTCCCAGGCTATGCCCAGACTAATTCCGGCAAAATTGTGACAGCAAGAAATCAGCCTTGATAAACTCGGGGGTCACAATTGTTTTGTACGCCTGGAATATTCCATCACATCCCCTGGGCCTCAACGACTATGCCACAACCACTGTGGAGCACAATATTCTTAAAGTGCATTGAAATTGAAATGCATTAACATGGGACACGAATTTTGGACATGATAAAAATTTTAAACAATCCTTTATTTGTGTTCCGTTTTCTCTTAATTTTTACACATCCACCCCCAAGCTAAAATCTTTAATAGCTATATGTGTAGCAACCCTCACAACAAAAGATGACTTCAAGAAGAGTAGGGCATAAAAGTTCCATGAAGTTCCTTCTCTTCATATAAATGTTTTCTTTTTATTTCTGGGAAGGTGTCCCCGACTATGCCGAGACTAATTCCGTCAAACTATGAGGGGCCATCATTGTTGTGGACGCCTGGAATTGAACCCAGGGCAGATGTTGTTAACCTTGTCTCTTGAATTTTGGTGGATCTAAATTGCAACCACAACCCAAGAATCATGCGTTTTGTGAGGCCGGTTTTGGCCCAATTGAATGGTAACACACTTGGGGTTTTATGGGATTGTAATTGTGTCACTGTTTTATGGTTTATCCAAGTTCATAGTGAAATTTCTTTCTGCTTTCACCCGAGGACATAGGCATCTTGGTCAAATCTCATTAAAAAATCCTTGTTTTGCTTTTTCCCCCTCTCTTCTCTTTGAGTGTGATTGTGTGTTTTAATGAATCAATTTTCTACGGAAGTGGTATAAAAACGACGTCAATCCGCGCTGTAGGATGAAGATATCACCTTCATCTTCAGCAAAGTATGATGTATAGAAATTAGATTGTGGATCTAGTATCCATTTGTGGAAGATTCGGACGAGACTATGGGGCCGTTTACCAAACACCTACCTAGGTAAGCACTTACCAAGTCACATTACCTTACCGGATGAATATGGCAAGAACCAAGAATCTTACCCTTTAAGAGCGAAGGGAAGGACCGAGAGTCTTACCCTGTAAGTGTGGGCGAAGACTCTTACCACGGTTAGTGCCTACCGGGTAAATTGTTGCATATGATGCCGTTTTAGTGACCTAAAATCTTACCGGTAAGTAAGTGATAGTGTTGAATTTTACCAGTAAGCACTTACCGGGTAAGTGTTTGGGTAAATGGCCCCTATCTGTGGTTTTATAAGGGTTATGGAAGGCGATTATTAGGATTCTCCAGAAAGTATAAAAGAGTCGGAAAAAGGCAGGATTGAAGAAAAGGGATTTGTGTGAGATTTTCATGTTGTGATCCATGAGATTTCTGCTGAAGTTTCTGCAACAAGGTACGGGAGAAGATGGAAGAGTTGTACTTTGTGAAATCATTGACAAATCACTTCTACAAGAAAAGGAGGTTTTATACACTCCAAATGTGTAACAACTCCACCCACATGGATAGAAAATGGGATTCGTGAGCTCCTTGTAAGCATCAAGTTGTGAGATACCAATAACTTCCACCATGGTTTTAAGTTGGATTTGAAGTTACTTAGTCAGCTTGTTGCTTTGGCTTTAGGGTGTTATAGATGGTACCACAGCCCATCCTTGTACCAACCTGGCCCAAGAACCGAGTGTTATGGACCCATTATAACTTTTTTAATATTTCTGTTAGGCCGATTCTAGTATCTGATTTGGGGATCTGTATTATGGTTCATTACTCCTGCCCAAGGGCATAGAAAGAGAAGAACATACGCATCTTGGCTGAACCTCATTAAAACCCTGTATCAATACTTCCTCTCTCCCTCTCCCTCTCCCTCTCTTCTGTTTGTGTGATATAGTGTTTAACAAATCAACTTTCTAAACAGGTAATAAAGGATGAAAACGGCCAGTATATAGATATGAAATTTTAACCTCTAGCCCTCATAAAAAAGTGAAAAACTTACCTTGGAAAGCACATCCCTGTCACGCAAGTTCGAAGCAGATAATGACAGCTGCAACAATTTGTTAATAACATCAGTACAACAAATGCTTAGGTAATCAAATAACATAATTTGATTACAACACCAATGCACAGCTAGCCATGTTTTTTTGAAGTACAACTATTGAAATTGAACATCGAGATAAGGGTTACCAATTAAGATGCCATAGTTACTAATTTTAACCACTAAGGTAAATTATGCTGGAGGGTGCTGCTCTTTCAGGAAGAAAAGAAACAGAGTTTTTTTTTAAGCATCCACGTCAGATACTTCTCAAATGCAAAATATAATTGAACAGCAAAGCGTTTTGAATTCTAATATTTGCCTTAGATTTTTAACATGGTAATTGGTACTGTGTAAAAGTTTCAGAATCCACATCCACTTTAAACTAAAAACTAACCAATTTAAAATATACTCAAAAGGAATCTATGTTTTGATTGGAGATAAAACTATTAATGCTGCTACAATTTATACCACAACATAGATAACTTGATCCTACGTTTACTATAAGCTGTTTCAACCTCAATGTGCATGAAACCAATTTATCTTATCTCAATTTCAATTGTAAAAAATACAGACTATTAGGCTCCGCAATGAATCAAGAAATTCCAAATCACTTTCTCATAAAATGATAAATCTAATTACACAATAACATTAAGATCTCTAGCACGCCAAGTCATTAAGAGCTAACGTTAACATCTCTAGCACGCCTAGTCATTAAGAGCTAACATTTAGCACTCAGCACCTTCGCTATACGTCCGTATGAAAGGAGTATTCTCCATCAAGGATTTATCCACGAAAACGAAATACAACAACAAAGCACATTTTTCATTACTACCAATTAATGCCAACATGTTTCTACATCTTAACCTGAATAACAACAATAAACAAATCCATTGGAATCGGTGAGTACAAACTGTATATTACTAAAATAAACGAATGTTCTGGTGAGAGAATTGAATAAGAGAGAGAAGAAGACCTCGATCTGAGAGAAGGGACCAGGGAAGCCGCGAGATTTGAGAAAACTGTCTACGGCATCGTTAGAACCATGAGTATCAGGAACAGATGAAGTGCCGCCGACTGCAAATTGACCATGGCCACCGCCGGAAAAGCAATTCCCCATGGCCGCCGCCCGGAGGAGAGGAGATGGAAGTTGTAGTAGACGGAGGAGGATATTGAATTGAAATTGCGGAGAGTTGACAGGCAGGAGAGAGAGTAGAGAGAGAGAGGAATCTTACAGTTGAGCAAATAAAGGTCCCACTTGTATCCTTGAAGAGGCGAAAGACGATAAATTTGTCTAGCATTAAAACATAAAATATAGAGTAAATTACATTATTGGTCCCTATAGTTTACATAAAATCATATTTTGTATCCCTAAATTAAAATAATTATGGAAAATGTACTTGTGTTTATATTTTCACACGACTTTGGTCCTTTTGTCCTAACATCGTTAGTTGAGTCCGTTAAAGTAAGTTAAGTCTAAGGGTGTTTTAGTCTTTTTATTGTTTTTGATTTTCTATTTAAAAACTCATTGATTTAAAAACCACAGGGACGGAAAATATAATTTACTTTATTCATGTATATAGATTTATATATATATATATATATATATATATATATATACACAATACACATATACATATATATACTAGAAGGGTACTCGTGCAATGGTACGAAATACATCTTGATTTTAATGTTCTATTTTATTATGTGTCTCTATCGATGTTATAATACGATTTTATGTGTTTTTAAAAAAAAACAATAATGATTTTATTTTATATATCGATGTTAATATCAAATCAACTATTTAATTTCTTTTTTTATTATAATAAGTTTAAGTTTAATAATGAAATAATTTATTTTTTGTTTAATAATATAACATTTTATAAAAATAATAGTTAAATATTCTATTAGAACTCAATGATTATTCTAATTATATTTTAGATTTTTTATATTTAAAATAAGATGTTTATTCTGTATTCAATAATGTTTACTTGTAGTTAATTACACGAATTCAGATATAAAGCTTTAATAAGTTGTACTTACGCACAATCTACTTGTAATCTTAAGTTTTAAGTAACATGCATTAATAAGCAGTACTTTATATATAAAAAATGTTTTTTAAGAGTTTTTGTCAAATGTTTTATAATATAACTAAAAGAGTACTCGCACAATGTAGCGAGACACATCTCGGTTTTAATGTTATATTTCATTATTTGTCTCTGTCGATGTTATAATACGATTTTATGTGTCTTTAAGAAAGCATTAATGATTTTATTCTTGAATAAAATATAAATTTGAAAAAAATATATATATCAATGTTATTATCAAATCAACTATTTAAAAATCTTAATTTTATGTAATTTCTTTAATTTATTTTTTTATTATAATTTAATTTAAGTTTAATAACGAAATAACTTATTTTTGGTTTAATAATATAACATTTTATAAAGATAATAATTAAGTATTCTGTTAGAACTCAATGATTATCCTAATTATATTTTAGATTTTTATATTTAAAATGATATGTTTATCCTGATTATATTTTAGATTTTTATATTTAAAATGATATGTTTATCTTGTATTTGATTAGGTTTATCTGCAGTTAGTTACACGAATTCAGATATGGAGCTTTAATAAGTTGTACTTACGCACAATCTACTTGCAATCTTGAGTTTTAA
>NC_037533.1:18127081-18171204 GCF_001531365.2 Cynara cardunculus var. scolymus | reverse complement strand
ATATATATATATATATATATATAACCAATTAATTCACAAATTTTCAAACCGGCATGTATCAATTATCATGCTGCCACGTAATTATTAAATCAAATAATCACATATTAATTTACCTTGGGTAATAACCAGGATCTGGTTATCACAATTGGAGTGTTATGGAGTGTGGGTATAAAATGATAAAGTTGTATGGTGAGTGGAATGTTGATGTGGCAGTCCATGACACTGATAGAATATCATGCACTGGAAATGCCATAAGTCAAACCGTTCGTACGGAATTCTCCGTATGTGGCTCACGCCATTCGAGGTGGCCCAGCCCAGCATTTAAGTTTAAGGTACCAAGTCCACCCATGAGGAATTGTACCACTTCGAATGGAACTGAAAATAGCTTAAAATCAGTGATGGAACTAAAAACTAGTCGGCAGATATGGTTGACTTTTAATTTTATGGTCAAAATATTTGTTTGAAAATCAATATAAAATCTTAAATTAAATAATTCTTGTTTTTCTAAAATTAGAAAATCGTAAATCAATTTGTAATTTCTTGTATTTCTAAGTTTGTGATTTTCTACCGAATATAAACTTTAATGTTTTAAAGAGAGGGTTGAGTTCCTATGAGACCACCTTTTTTTCGTGAGATCTGTAAGATCGTTTTTTTACACTTAAAATATTACAATAAAATGTTGTGAAAATAAAAAAAAAAGTCGAACCTTCATAGCAAAAACACTGCGAATGTTACCTTTACAGCGTTTTACTGTAAAGTTTCAAGTGTAAAAAAGTGGTATCATGAAACCAGTTTGTTTTCGTGAGACCCGTAAGATTATTTTTTTACACTTAAAACTTTACAGCAAAATGCTGTGAAGGTAAAAAAAACCGAACTTTCACAGCAAAAATACTGCGAAAGTTACTTTTACAACGTTTTGCTGTGAAGTTTCAAGTGTAAAAAAGTGGTCTCATGAAACCAGACCTATCTCACATTTTCAATGGATATTATTCCTAAATTTTAAAAACTCGGATTTGGTCCTTCACATTTGTCAATTTTTAACGGTTTTGGTTTCTATATCTAGTAGTTATTAACACACTCTATTAAATTCGATTAAATGAGGAGTATCCTGTCATTTGCACTCTATTAAAAAAAAGCATATTACATTTTTTATTTTAAATTGTAAAAAAAAGGTAGTGGTCATACCTTTTTTTACAATTTTAAAATTAAAAATAAAAATATTTTTTAATTTATAATATAAAATTAAGAAAATAATGAGAATGACCAAAATACCTCTCATTTAATTAGATCTAACAGAAAAAGTTAACGACCGTTAGACAAAGAAACCTAACCGTTGGGAACTGATAAATATGGTGAACCAAATTCGAGTTTTTAAGTTTAGAGACTATATCCGTTGAAAATTCAAAATGTTAAAGACCAAAATTGAACTTCACAGACTTAAGGGGGTGTCGGCAATTGCTTATTTAAAACAACTTATGTTTTTTTTGTAAAAGTGTTTATCAACTTATGTGGTGTTAAACCGTAGTTTTATAAATAAATAAAAAATGTTTGGATTAGCTTATGATGGTACCAAAATATAATAAACTGGTAAGTATTTCTTTTTTTTTTCTATCCAAACACTAAAAACTTCTTATTACCGATACCATACAAGAATAAGTTAATATGTTAGAAGGTAGTACCTTATCAAAAACTCCTTGTTACCAATCCAAACCGATATAAGTATTTTTTTTTCCATCCAAACACTAAAAACTTCTTATTACTGATACCACACCGAAATAAATTAATAAGCTGAATCCTAAAAATGCAATAATTGAATTTGTTTCTAAACGATAAGGTAAGAGTTATTATATGTCAATGTCAAATTTTCATTTGCAATATTTGTTGTTTATTTTTAATGTAAAAATGGGTTGTTTGAGAATGTCAAAGTAAGAAAATAATATAGTAATTTTTTGATAATAAAAATAAATATTATTTTTGAATAAAAATATTTAATTAAAAAGCATTGAATTTTAACTAACATTAAAAATAAAATAATTTTATTAATTTAGATAAATTTTATAAAAAAATTTAAATGAATATTAATGTATAAATAAATAGTTTTTGTCAAAAATATAAAAAATATAAACATGTTTTATTTATTTTGGATATCTTTGAAATGAAATTATTGTATATATTTCATATACTCGGAGTATAATATTTTAAGGGGTGTTTGGGATTGCTTATTTAAAATAACTTTTATTTTTTTATAAAAGTTTTTATCAATTTATTATAAGTTAGAATAATTTAACTTATTTAAAACTCTTTATTACCGGTTTGGCACCGATATAAGTTGTTTATCCAAACATTCAAAAATACTTATTACCGATGCCACAACAGAATAAGTCAATAAGTTGTTTTATAAGCAATCTCAAACACCCCCCTTATGTGTTTCTATAAGTGATAATGGTTCATTCGTCTCAAAATAAATGTAAAAAATTACTTCAATTCTAACAATTTCTTCTATCTAGAGATTACAACATTGATTATATTATTAAAATATTTTATAAATTAAATAACTATTATTTCTTTGTCCTAAACATTTAATTTTAAGACTTCTTATTGATAAAAATATAACAAATATTTCCCGTAATATGAGTTACTACTCCTTGATCGCTTATACTGTCCAAAACATCTGACTGCATTTTCCAACTGAAATGAAAAATGACTACTAAAGTTGCATTGTACATCCAGAATAGTCCTAAAAAGACATGCTCCCGAGCCGAGTTGGTTTGCAAGACTTTTGTTCCATTCAGTGGCGGATCCAGAAATTTTTATTATTGGGGGCACCTTTTAATGATGTTAAAAAAAATCTGAAAATAAATAACTCTTTCAAACCAATACGATTTTGGGTTATTCGGTTTTCGGCTTAAAGGTCTATTTTAATAGAATAAAAATAACTTATTCATTAACATTATAGCAAACAAAACAAGAGAACTAAAATGAATTTTAACAGGTTGACACTTAAAAGTTAGATGAATTAGAGTTTAATTGATCAATTAATGACTTCTTCAAGTAAGAGTTAGAAATGAGATGACAAAAATTAAAATTGGGTCTAACTTTTATTTATTTTGGGCCTAGTCCTGTTAATAATTTTAGGTTAACAAAAATAAAAATAAACCTACAACAACGTTTTAGTGTATGACTCCTAGGGTTGTTGGGGGCCTGTGCCCCCTACACCATTGTTGTAGATCCGCCAATGGTTCCACCCCAGACCCAGGTTCGAATCATGTTAGTGTCATTTTATTAGTCAATTTGTGCCACTGTTTGGAAACAAAAAAAAATCGTATATTTGTTTCTTATAGTCAAACGGTGTCACTGTTCGAAAAAAATTCCCTATATTTTTTTTTCTTATAGTCAAATGGTGTCATCGTTTGAAAAAAATCTGGGTCTATCCCTGCATTTCAACCTAATATGCATCCGAAGATGGAGATATTTTCTTACGCTTCTCACCAGAACTCAACTCTAGTTTACAGATATTATATTTTGCAAAAAAATTAAAATTAAAACAGTTTATAAGATAATATAAACTTTAAGCTTTCTCATCAACACGAATGTTTTAAAAAGTTAAGTTGAATAAAAAGAAAATAAAAGATAAGTACATGTACCACCACTAAATTGAGGAAGATAATGGCCTGACATGGAGCCCATGAAAGTATTTACACAAATACACTTATTGGTATTTTCATTTAATTAATATATAAAATATTATTTTATATAAACCGGATAAAGAAGTTTCTTTTTTCTGATTAACCTGGATATCCAACCCGCTATTCGAGTCAACTAACCACAGAACAATCACTTGCTTTGCGGGTAGCATGAAGTCACCGTATTTGAACCTCTGTGGTCACAGGAGGATTTTATTCCTTCTTGGATTTGAATTTGAGACCTTCAAATATTTTTAACTTTTGAAGACCAAGCTCGAACCAATAAGCCACCACCCTTGTGATTTAGTTTTTTTTTTTTTTTCGACAATAGATCGTATAAAGTAGTTAAGTTTATTTAATAAATTATATTCCTATGAAATTAATAACATATGTAAAATTCAAATCATAAACTTGCTAAATGTACCCATCATATCTCGCATACCTACGAATTAAAGTTGTTAAGATAATTGTTGATATTTTGATCATATTATTTATACAGGGTTTAACTAAATGAGAACTCTATATATTATGGTAACCGTGAGAACGTTTAACTTATGGTATTATTTTGCATGATTTTTTCTCATCTAAGGCTAACATTTAATATATTGATGAACACATATTTGTTTCACAATGTGTTCGTTTCATATGTTTTCAGTTTACAGTGTGAAACCTTTTTACGTGTAACATTTGTTTCACAAACAGGCTAAAAAGATTCAGATGGTGAAACAAACGCATTGTAAAACAAATATATGATAGTTAGCATTCTAAATCCTAGTTTTGGATGAAAAAGATCATATAAAATATCACATGATGCACTTGTTCTCAAGGTTATCACAATATTATAGGTTCTCAAAAGGTCACTTGGGTTTTATTGGGAAACCTTGAAGGTTGTTGTTTGACACATCTCTATGAGGGACAGGAGATCGACGGCTTTCAGTGAAGCAAAAAGAGAGGGTTGGATTATTTTTGGGGCATTTCTAGTATTAATTTTGTTTGAAGTGGCTTAGAGGGGATAAGTGAAGGCTCCTAGCTTATTCCATATAGCCATTTTGGCTTAATGATTAAGCTGTAAAGAAATATACCGGTATGGTTGAGCCAATAAGCCACCCTGACCATTAAGATGTAAGTAAACAACCCCTTAATGATCATACTCGATCTTGAATTCCCACATCAGCTAGACGGGAACAGATTGTCTGAGAATGTTAAGTCCCTACAATGGTAGAAGTCTAGTAGATTTTGACTTTGATACCATATGAGAATGTGGAACCCCATTAGGTTACTCTCCAAAAGAGTTCTTGAGAAGAGAAAGAAGTTTCAATATTTATAAAGGAGAAATGATTTAAGTCTAGCTGATGTAGGATTCTAACACTGTTTATTATAGTCATGGTCATAAGCAAGGACGGACCCACATGGATGGTGGCACGACTCGAATGTTTGTACACGATTTTAATGGCTAAGATGGTAAATGCCCAAGTTTGAGTCCCACAGTTGTCAAATTTGTTGTTTTTTAGCTTAAATTTTGGTGTTCTTTTATATACTTCTTGTGTTCTTGAAAATATATGTAGACTAGACTTGAAATGGGTCTTTTTTTATGTAAGGACAAGGAGCCAACCAACAGATCTATACTAATATTATGAACAAAAAGTTAGATAGTTTTTATAATCAGATTAAGCCACCACTTGAAAAAAATATGGGTCCGCCTCTGGTTAAGTCTCTACAGTGGTAGTAAACTTTGGCTCTGATAACATGTGAGAATATGTGGAACCCCATTAAATTACTCTCCAAAAGAGCTCTAGAGGAGAGAAAGAAGTTCCAACGTATACGAAGGAAAAATTGTTCATGTCCAAGCTAATGTGGGACTCTTAACACTGTTTACTATAGTCTTGGTCATAAACATCAAAATCTAGCGAATTTGCAAATCCAACAAGTAACGGAATTCGAAGCAATTCCGTTATAGTTTATTATGAAAATGCACGATATTCATTTTATTCGCAATTACTCTATTATAACCAATGGGGTCCCAGAAAATACTAACTTGTGATCTAACATATAAGAAAAAAAGAGAGTTTACCTTTTGCGCGAATTCAACGAGCGACATGTTTGCGTGCCAAACGTTTTGTTGTTACCGAAGGCGATGAATTCAATGGGAGCAACGCATCCAAGGAATGCATTTTGTTTTTCGTGTAGGATCGTGTTATGGTTCTTTGAGTCACCATAGATGGCTTTCCCCTTGTCGGTTTTTGGTGTTTTGTACTGGTTCCGACTGGGAGAAGCTCGTCTGGTCCGAATGGACTCTCGGGTCGTTGGCACGTCCGTTTCTTTTTCAGTAGTTCCCATAGTAACTTGTCGTCTTTCGTTTGATCCTCCTGTGGTGCTAATAACTGGATCAGAAACGAAGACATTTAAAGTATCAAAGATCAATTTATATGTATCGGGTATGATATGTCATGCATATCTATATACCAAAGACCAGGAGCGGAAGGTCGGACTTATGAAGGCTCCAGCGGGGTCCCGTGGACCGTTCAACTGATTTTTGTAAGTACAATTTTTTTTTTTGGGATATGAAAGGTGAACCCGTCAAATTTTGGTTGGCTCTCGGATATTAGAAAATACAAGGGACATTAACCAATAAACCGAAAAAAGTCCCTAGAAATCAACCAAAAAAGGGAAAAATCTCTTGAAAAGGTGGAATCCGTCTAAGAACACATTGGACGATAGGGGTGTACAGAAAACCGTTAACCCGCGAAAACCGTCCAACCCACTAACAACCTGCCAAACCGCCAATTAATAGGGTTAAAATTGGGTTAGGCCTAGCTCAACCCGCAGCTAATATATAATTATTATAAAATTTTATTTATTTATATATACATAATATAAGGTGCCCCTGCTCAACAAAAATCACGAGCCCGCCTCTTCGAAAGGCTATATTACATAAAAAAATGGGAGGCTCAAATAGTAAGGATAAATATCGTGAGAAGGTAAGAAAGAGAAGGTTCATATGTGAATCATTGAAAAATCCGTTTGAAAATGCATATATGAACTCATATGAACAATCCCTTACGTCGGGTTATATGTATCTTCAAATAGTTTTCTTCAAGATTTTTTCAATGATTAACATATAAACTTTTTCCTTCTTATTTAACGATATTTAACCTTCTTATTTAAAGCCGTGAATTTTAAAAGGAGAAGGTGCAGCAAACAATATGTGTGCTTATTAACTAAATTTTTACCAGAGGTAGAAATTGCAACCAATTAATGCAAAAATGAATCAGTTTTGGTTGTAATTTATTAAAAAGAGTCAAACAGGTAAAACTGAAAAAAATTAGCTAAAAAGGAAACTGTTGGAACGGTTTGAAGTATAATTAAGGGATTGTTTGGTTCATTTTCCATTAAGACCTGTATGGATAAAACTGTCTGTATTGATAAAATTATCTATATAATAATAGATAAGTTGTAGTTCGATTGTTGTGTTGAGAAAATAGTATGATAGAAATGACCATTTTACCCTAAATAAGTTGTTTTTCTGTTGTTTTTCAGTTGTCGTTCCATTTAAGACCCATGTGAAGTTGTCTGTATGTCTTAAATTGTTTTATTCATATTTAATATATTAACTATTTATGAAATTTAAAAGTGAAGTCAAGTAAACCCGAGTCAACTCATTTTGATTCATTATCCAACCAACCCGACACACCCATACTGGAATGCTATGCAGGAAAGGGGATATCCAAAATTCTAGATCTAATCCTTTTAAGCTTTAGGCTATGTTTGGTATTTTAGCATATAAGCCAGATCTTGGCTCATAAGTTAGTTGTTAGATAATAAGTTAGTTGATAAACTAGTCATATTTGGCAAAATCTAGCTGATAAGGGATAAGGTAGATGACAATGTAAAATGACCTAATTGGGAAAAAAGAAGCTCTTGAAGGTTATTGAAACGCTGTTTAAAAAAAACTAGTTTATAAGCTAGTTTATTGCTTACAACAAAGACTTCTTCAATAAGCTGAAAAAATAGGCTAGCTTATTGTTGCCAAACATGACCTTAGTTTTCTTCCGTTTTTGTAATGTCTAGTGATAAGCTCATAATATAAGTTAGTTGTTAGATAATAAGTTAGTTGATAAACTAGTCATGTTTGGTAAAAACTAGTTAAGTTTATTAAAAGTTAGTCAAGTTCGGTAAAAACTAGTTATGTTTGGTAAAAACTAGAAAAAAAAAGTTGTTGGAGCTTATTAAAATGCTACTTCACGCTTATAACTTATAAGCTAGTTTATGGATTATAAAACATGCTAATTCAATAAGCTCAAAAAAATAAGCTAGCTTATGGTCGTCAAAACCTTAGTTTTCTTGGGTTTTGTAATGTAAAGTGATAAGCAGATACTAGTAGCATTAAGGGGCCGTACCAGGTGAGCATACCAAGGGACGAGAAGAGAGTCTTACCAGGTAAGTGATGGTGATGAGACTCTTACCCGGTAAGCGCTCACCGGATTATAAATGCTTACCATCAATTCATTCTGATGGCAAGGAATGTTACCCTATATGATAAGTGAGAGTAATGACTCTTGTCGTTAAGAGGGTAAGCGTTTGGTAAACGGCCCCTAAGAGTCGGGTTATTTTATAGCTAAGAACTGATCAAAGGTTCAGTTAAATTCATCAATGGAAGTATCAAAGAGCATATAACTTCATGATATGCAAGTGGTAAGATTAGGACTTACTTTGTTCCTGGTATAATGACCAGCAGACTCCTTTTTGTCATCAGTGAAGAAACCCAGGTGTTGTTTCATATTTTTTATTCTGTCTTCTGATTCTTTCAACATGTTCAAAGCTTCAATCTTCCTTTCTTCTGCTACTCTAACCTTTTTTCTTGTTTGTTCCAATTCTAGTCTTCCATCTTTTGCCGCTTCTCTCATATCCTCCAATGCGACCAGTAGCCGAGGACACATGCCAATAGTCATTTCAGCCTTAAAGCTTTTGACATACTCAGTCATCGGCATACACATTTGCTCAGTTAATTTGTTGACGAGATTGTCCACTCCGCCTTCAACTGAGTTGAGGACTGCAGAGACACGATCATATATAGCTTTTAGGAGCTTAATTGTGATGGTCAAGGCACTACCATCATGGCTAGACTGTTGAAAGATGGATATATTATAAGTCACAGCTTTTTGAAAAATTGTGTGGATATAGTCTCTGTGGTCATCAATGGTCTGAAACATGCTTTTCTGGCTAGAGTTAACACAATTCTCGACTTGTTTGAGAAGCTGCATTAATTGTATGAGCTGCAATTTTTGTTTCTGTATGAGCTCTTTGCCTGCCATGATCGCGCTATTTGTGTAATCTTCCTGCAGTTTCCCAGCACAATAATCAATTTACATAAAATGTAAAATGTTAAAGAGTCCTGCATCAGCTAATCTTTCGACCATTTCTTCTAAATATATGTTGAAACCTCCCTCCTCGTCTGAAAAGGCTTTTTTTGGAGAGTAATTTAATTGGGTTCCACATAGTTTCATATTGTATTTGAGCCAAGGTGTACCATCCAAAGGACTCAATACTCTAGGTCACCATGTGCTTGTCTAGCCTCAATTAGAAGGGGCATATTAGAATCCCACATTGGCTAAACTTCGAGTATTTCTTCTAAATATATGTCGGAACCTCCTTTCTCTCAGGGCTCTCTTTGGAAAATTTTCAATCTAAAGCGATGTATTTGTCCCCTTGTCATCATTACAATTTATTAATTATATTGATTTGGTCTACAAACTTCCTCCTATTTTGTTATTCTTGAAAGATTTCTTAAAAATGTATATAAAAGTCGAACACTTCCTATCCATCACAGTGTTTTAGGGATGGATATGTACAGGTTACATAAAAGTACGGATGGATTTATAACCTTCCTCTGTTATCAATAAACGGACCAGTGAAACTTGAAATCAGCTGAATGGAAACAGGAAAACGTATATTCCCCTCTTCCCCCCAAATAATTTATAAGACAATTTTCTTTTGCGCAACTTTACCCTTTGCTCCAAACACCATCAACAAGAAATCTTATACAAACTAAGATTCTCACACATCTAGAACTTATGACATCATTAAAATTTTCAATAATAACATTGCTGATGAAATTCAGGAAGTCCTACTTACCAACATCAACGATTACTTCAAATCTTCAATAGTGCAAAGACACAATAAGTAAAGTTAAATATCAGGATTTATTGCATCTTCGTATTGATTTGCATTCAACTTGTTTTCATTCTAGCACAATTTGTGATTCTGTTTGAGTAGTAAGAACAAAGGTACCTCCAACTTATGAATATCATATTCCCTCTCGGCACTTGATAATGACATATGACTGTCCACTCTAATCATGTCTTCACATTTACCCTGTTAGATGTCACAAGCAACAAACCTGCAATCTTCAGAATTTTCTATCCACATATCAATACAATAAGCAGTTATATCCTGATTGCAGCACCTCAACGAACTCAAATTAGGAATATGAACTCTCACGAAATGATTACACAAATCACCATACGGAAACGCACATACAGAATACAGGCACTACCGTCAAATACATTACCTGAGATTGTGATCTGATCTTCATGAAAATGGTGCTTGATCTTCCTTCTTCAGCCATTTCTGCGCTTTTCAAACCGACAAGCTTCATCAATGGAACAGCTAGCGAACTAAATACATCTTCAGCCTACGAAAATCGGAAATGCAGTAAAAGAAATATAAATAAACTATATTTGTTCGTTGAATTTTTGAAGCTTTTGGAAGTCAATTACCTCGAGCAAACCGATTTTAATCTGAGATTTGAGGTGATTGAATGAGAGTTTGAGTTGATTTTGGCGAGAGATAATTCGCGCAAGTTTGGAGTGAAGCTTCGTCATTGATGGCGATGGTGGAAGGGTTTGAGATCTCGAACGATGATACGTCATGTCGCCTTCTCGTTGTGGCGGGGAAATGACGAAGAATTCTAAACAAACTTTTTTGTATTTATAGAATTTTAAATTTGGACGAGTAAAGGTTGTTCGGGATTGTTTATTTGAAATAATTTATGTTTTTTTTTTATAAAAGCACTTATCTAACTTATTATAAGATAAAAGAATTTAACTTCTTCAAAAACTTCTTATCACCGATTTAACGCTGGTATAAGTTGTTTATTCAAACACTCAAGAGTGTTTATTACCGGTACCATACCGAAATAAGTCAATAATTTATTTTTATGATAAAATTTTGAATCAAGTAAATCTTTATATATAAAAGTAAAATCTTGGAATATTGAAGTGTCACCACGAGAATTGAGTACACTCTCAAATGATGAATTGTGATTGAGTCTTAGTTGTTTCCCATTGGTGAATAATTGAAAGATTTAAAAAAAGAAAGTGTATAAGAAATATAGATGGGATGTATTTGTGTCAAGTCATGGGGTTTGCATCACAACGTTGTCATATTTTGAATAACCGTCTTTGAAATTTATAACCATAGTTGAAATCTAAACCAATTAAATGGTAAAAATTATAATGCAAATATAAATTGAAACCAAGGATGACAAATGTAGTTTAAACATCTCTTATATATCACTTATATATACATTGAATATAAGGTGGCGTTTGTTTTTTAAGAGGTGCTGAAGTTTGAAGTCTGAATTCACTTCTGAATTTTAAGAGGTGGTGCTGAAGTCTGAAATCTGAATCAGTCAGACTGTTTGTTTTTACGTCTGAAATCTGAAATCTGAATCAGTCAGACTGTTTGTTTTTACGTCTGAAGTCTGAAATCTGAATCAGTAAGACTGTTTGTTTTTGTAAACTGAGACAAGCGACGTAAGGAGGCGATAGAAATAAGAAGTTTTAAGTGCTAGGGTTACCACTTAAAAATTCAGAGGAAAATAAACGAATTCAGCTTTTAATTTGAAAAAAAAAAAAACAAACGATCTGAAAGTTCTTATGTCTGACCGATTCAGACATAAGAGGAGATTAAGTGAAAAATTAAAAAAAACAAACAGCCCCTAAGTATTGACTTAATGATATGTTTTTCATGTGATGTTAGTATTCTTCAAATCGTGATTTACGGTGTTAGAGAGTGTTATAAATATAAATACAATACAAAGTTTTCAGACACATCGTATTTCGGTTCGAATGAGGCTTTTACTTTTTTTTTTTCCTAAATTGAATTATGATAATCGTATAACACACAGTGTCGAACGCTAGTTATAATAAAAATCAGATATATAATCAAACATAAGGCTCTTTAATTGAAACTCATCTTGATGTACTTTCTAGAATTTATTTGGGATTGTTTATTTAAAACAACTTATGTTTTTTTTTTTGTAAAAGTATTTATTAACTTATGTGGTTTTAAACCGGAGTTTTTTAAAAAGTGTTTGGTTTAGCTTATAATGATACCAAAAAGCAATAAGCTGATAAGTTGTTTTTTAGTGTTTGACAAATTTTACTTATATATGTAAACTGACCAAAAAGGACAGTCTTCCATATTATTGTCTTGTTTATTTTTTAACATGTAAAAATTTATTTTTCATAATTTATAATAATTTCTTTGACAAAAAATTATATCAATAAGATTAATAATTTATATCAATAAGATTAATAATTAACAAACATTAATAAAACATGGTTAAAATGGTAAACTGGTAATAAGCAGTTTTTCATAAATCAGAAAAAATTAACTTATCAAAAATTATTTATTACCAGTTTGGCACCGGTATAAGCAGTTTTATTTTTCCTCATCCAAACACTAGCATTTAACTCATCACCGATACTAGACTGAAATAAGTCAAAAAAAAACCCCTAAAATAAGCAATCCCAAACACCCCCTTATTTTTATCTGGATTTTTTTAATTAGTAAAATAATGATTATTATTTTTTATTTTATGTAAAGTTTTTAAAAAGTATACTTACATGATAAAATTATACAAAAATTTAATAATATAATTAATATTGAAATCTCTGAAGTAGACAATCTGTAGCTGTTGATGTAATTTATTATTTTATAATAAAAATTTTAATTTTTGATTCTTTAATTTAGAAAAATGTTCTTCTATTCAATATTCAATAATTGGATATCTTTAGAATGTATACAGAATTTTTCCCAAATATTGGAAATAGATATTGTTAACCAATGATGGTATCCGATTGATTTGATCTTTGACTCCAAAGATCAAAAATACCAGAAGGTCTCAGATTCAAATCCAACGAGGAATAAAAATATCTTTGTGGCCACAGAGTTCTAAATACGGTGACTTCGGGTTATCTGCAAAGCAGGTGGTCGTCCTGGGATTAGTCAGCTCGTATAGCGGATTGGATATCCAGGTTTAATAAAAAAAATAGAGATTGTTTTCGTAAAAGTTTCCAAAATAGATTTGGAATATTTAGATATAAGCATAATGTTCGTAAAACAAAATTTGGGAGTTTTGAAGGTTTCGGAACGTTTTTAAAGAGCCCGAGACAGAGACGTTTTTGTAACGAAAATTGGGTGGCATACGAAAAAGGCATAAAAACATACGGATTGAAAGAAAATATGGTACCGTAAGTTCGAACGGCTTACAAACGCACAACGTCAAATTGTAGGTAATGACGAAAAGCCCCCTCTATCTATCCGAAGACATTAGTTAGTGGGAGGTGTAAATGAGAAGGCTTAGATATGATGATAATGTGTGAATAGATGATTCATATGTGAATCATTAAACAAATCCAAAAGAATTCATTTGAAAATGTATATATTGCACACACGTTATAGATTATTCACACGAATTTGCATATACATTTTCAAATGAATTTTATCTGCATGAAAAAATAACGTACTTTAACTTGATTCATATTTTGGGTAACGTACTTTCAAAACTTCCATTTTGGTACCTAAAACGTAAAGTTTTGAACATTTAAGTACCCGGGTAACCGGTTACCATACTGTTATGGCGAGTGATGTGATATCAAACACAATATTATTTGCTATTCAACCCATTTTCATCTCATCACTCGCCACATCAGCATGGTAACCGGTTACCCGGGTACATAAATGTTTAAAACTGTACATCTTATGTACCAAAACGAAAGTTTTAAAAGTATGTTACCCAAAATAGAAATCAAGTTAAAGTACGTTATTTTTTCATGCAATTTGCCCTTTTTGAAAGTATACAATTACTTATATATATATATATATATATATATATAGTAAATACTCACGCACACTTCTCACCTCTGGTAAGGTTTGAATCCCTGACCTCCTGAAAGTATACAGCAAATACTCACGCACACTTCTCACCTCTGATAAGGTTTGAATCCCTGACCTCCTGGAAGACTAAGCTTTACCAGTAACCTAAATACTGCTGGGTCAATGATACAGATAGAAATGGAATAAAGTACAGAAATTTGTATATTGAATGTGAGATTGTGTAGCGATAAATTATATATAAAGGTCAAGTAACACATATTATTATTATTCTTGAAGAACAAATGAACCTTCAATCCTTTTACCAATAAGAGGTGGGAAATTTAAAGGAGATAACATATCAACAGAAGTAGATGCAGGTCCAGGTGCAGGTCCAGGTGCAGGCTTGAATTCATATGGACCATCCTTCACTCCCCAAACCTGCAATCCGGTAAATAGTTATACTTACGGCCCGTTAGGAATGTAAACCATTCGAGCTTTTAACGAGCTACTCGAGCTCGAGTTGATCTCGAACATAAAATAGGGCTCGTTTAACAGCTTCATATCACAATGTTAGACTCAGCTCGTTAGGAAACTCGATTAAATTTTTCGAGTTGAGCGAAGCCGAGCCATTCGAGCATACACTGTATCGAGCCAGACATGCTCATATTTTAATAAATCTTACAATAAGAATATAAAAATTATCGAGTTTGAGCCTAAAAACGAGTTGATCAATAGCGAGAACCCATAAATGAGCATCGAGCTCGATACAACAAAAAAATATTTAAGCTCGAGGCTCGAGCCTTACCTTGAAAAAATTATTCTAGTTTCTAGCCAGACTCGAATAACCTACTACTCGACTCGGTTCGGCTCGTTTACACCCCTGGTTATACTCCCACTGTCCCAAAATAAGTGCCCATATTTCTATTTTTGTTTGTCCGAAAATAAGTATCCACTTTAAAAGTAAGTGTCTACTTTCAAATTTTACCACTAATTATGAGATGACGAAATTCATTATTCCATATATTATTACGGGTAAATCTTTCATTTAGGGGCCGTTTACCCGTGTAAGCGCTTACCCGTAAGAGTCCACACTCTCGATTACCAGGTAAGATTCCAGTCCATTAAAACGGGCATCATATGCAACAATTTTCCCAGTAAGCGCTGACGAGGTAAGAGTCGTCACCTTGACTTACCGAGGAAGACTCTCGGTCCTTGACATCGCTCTTAGCCTCTTACCGGGTAAGCTTATCGGTCTTCCGATTTTCATCCAGTAAGATAAGTGACCCAATAAAGCGCTTACCAGGTAAGCGTTTGGTAAACGGCCCCTTAGTTGATTAAAAAATGTAATAACTACACAATTTTAAAATTGTGTCTTTTTCATCGTGGACATTTATTTTGGGACGGAAGGAGTATATAACTTATTCAAATATAGAGGTCGTTAGGTGACATGTTAGCATGGTATCGAAAACTAACTTGGTTTCCATTGTCGTCATAACCCCTATCCCATGTATGGATCTCGTTATTCTTCAAGACGGCTAGTTCTGAGGTACAATATGTTGCACCATTCTGCTAGATAAACGACAAAAGGTTAATGCACTTCATAATATGATACCAGATTGACGTTGAGTTCTGGTGAGAATATTTTTTTGGCGAGAACAGTAAAAAACACATAATCCACCTGCACTTCACACACCTTCATTTACCTCTATATGTATACCTACTTGTATCACCATGACTGAAACTTTAACAAATTCATGCATGTGAAGGTGATGAAGATAAATGAATGTGGACGAAGGTTCGTGTTTTTTTGTGAACCATCAGATGAAAAAAGAGACTCATCCGAAAACTCAAAAGTTTTCTCACCGTTCTCAGGTGATGAAGCTAGATGGAGGGTCGTGTTGTTAGTGAGCCATCAGAAGAAAAGATAAACTCATCCAAAGGTTTAAGTGTTTTCACCGTTCTCACCGAAAAAATTGTTCTCACATGAACCCAACTTTATGATACAATGTCAAAGTGGAGAAATAACAAACGGGAGCATAAGGCGAAATAAATACCCATGAATTAGGGAAGCCATCGGGTGGTGTTGAACCCTCGTACAAGCATCGTTTTCCACGATCACAACGCTTGAGATAGATGGTGGTTAGATGTTCCGCTACATCCTACATGTTTAACAAGATAGTAAGCCTAAATATATAGTTCAACTGATTTCATAACTACCTGTTTGACGGAGCAGCTAATCTGGGAACAATTGCAAAGGGTATTTTAGACATTTGACTAATAGCAGAGCTTCAAATTTAACAACTCATTGTCATTAAAACTTTTATGATTTTGATTTTTTCATTATCATTGAAGGGTATTTTAGGCATTAGTATGTATATAGTTCTACTGATTTCAAAACTCGCTGTTTGAGAGAGCAGCTTATTTGGGAACTATTCTAAAGGGTATTAGACATTTGACTAATAGCAGAACTACAAACTTAACAGCCCATAATCATTAGAACTTGTATGATGTTGATTCTTTCGTTATCATTGAAGGGTATTTTAGACATTTGACTAATAGTCAAGTATTTTATTAAAACCAAGCGTTAGAGTCAAACATTGAAATGTCCAAGGGAAGGATGGAGTAATAATGAGAAAGAAAACAAGTTTTAACATGACCACTTTGCCGCCTAGAGTTACAAATTACTTCAACTATCTGAAGCAATTTCACAAAATCCCGTTAATCTAAACTTTGGAGAACATGTGATATAGAAATCATGAATGATGGTAATTTCAAAAGAAATATGGAAATCCACAATGTATAGCGACTGATTAAACTAAAAAATGAAAATATGTGTGAACAGAAATACGGAATCTTACCCCAATTACTTCTTCAGGCTGTGGACGCTGGTCCCTCAGCCGATCACAAAAGTTCTTGTACTCCTCTGCATCCCGAATGGCATATGTACTCAACTGTACATGTTATAAATAGTTGTCAGCTCTTATAAAGCCGTAAGACAGTTTACTTACAGCAGATTTAAGAACCCAAACACGAAAAGAGAGAAGAAAAGAAAAAAATAACAATTTCTTATTTGTCTTCCTTCCCTTGTCTTTTATCCCTAACATCAATTATCAAAGCAAGTAACAGCACCAGATCAAAAGATACAGATCTGTTCTGGTCTTTTTTATCATTTGCTTGAAACCTGCGTGGATGAGACAATTGTGATGGGTAGTTGATATGCAGTGATTATTCAATGCATAAAGTATTAATTTCTTTGCTTATTAGGTAGTTTATTTTCTTTTATCCCAACCTTGAGTCCTTTTTGTTACATTATTTTCCTTTTGTTTATACTTGGAGCTAAATTGAGTGATTAACTTGTCTTTGCACCATTTGAGTGGAAGAAATCTTAACTTGGAAGCATAATGTTCTCTGCTGCAGCATTGACCTATCAAGAGGCGGCCTATTGGAAAATGCTTAACGATTCAGCTGCCTATTAAGAAAGAAGACAATTTTTTGCTAATCTGTTGGTTAAGGACCATTACAGCTGGAGGAAGGATTTTTTGAGGTTGCTTTTGCTTTTGCTTGTGATGTGATATTCCTTTTTTAACTTTTGTCCTCCTTTTAGGAACATGTTAGTTTCCAAGGCTTTTGTCTTGTTGTTTAGACCTTTTGTATAAATAGGGCCCTTGATTTCTCTTTTGAATCATCCCACAAACACTGAAGAGTCAGATTTGTAGTTGTTTTGTTTATGCAAGTTAGTTTTCAATTTTCTTTTAAAAAAATAATAATAAAAATTAAAAAAAGATTAAAAAAATAATTTTTAAGTAATATATATACATATGGGGACGGGACTGGGCGGGGAATATATTACCCGGACCCCGGTACCCGAATTTACGGGGAATCCCCCGCCCCGAACAGGGCGGGTGAACCGCGTTTCCCAACGGGGCGGGGAAAATCACCAGGCCCATTGGTTGTAACCAACAGATTAGAAGGTATAAAAATCCTCGGCTTCATTTTGTCAGGCAGCATGAGATTTTTCTGCCTCTTTTCTTTTTGTATTTTAAGAATAGAACGTTGGATGGGCAGCTGGATACTAGGATTAGGAAAAACCAAATTCAGACAACTATTATGAGGTGAAACCACACTATCCATGACTCTCTAACGCAATTCATAAAGCTTAAACTAACATGATAACATCATAACCATCAACCCTTTTGTCTAGATGCTTTAGAGCACACAAATCATACATGCAAATCCCAAAACCAGACCAGACAAGCAAATAAAAGATCTCCAAGATAAGCTACTATACTAAAGTCACTAAACAAAACCAAACGAATTCAGTGTGGGAACAGAGGTAGGGTTTGGGGTGGTTAGGACTAATGCAGACTTTGCCTCTACCCAGAGGGTAGAGAGGCTGTTTCAGTGATCTCCCCCTCCCCCCGCTTGCAAAACAAAAGCAAAAACCAAGAAGACACGTGAGAAAAATATCATAGTAAAATAGGAGTGTATTCAGACACATAACACATGTAAGGAACAAGATAACAGATAAAACGCAGCACAAATATGACATCGAAAACAGAAAAAACTAAAGCAGCTCTCCATCTAACATAAGGCTCTACTAGTCTGCTACCCTAGTGCTATGGTGCTCCTATCCAGGCTACTAGACTATTGATGCTAATGTTATGCCCAAAGTGCAATTCTCCATGTACAAATAACGGTTCCTCAGGCAGCTCGTATAAGTACTTTAGGAATCTATATGCTCTGAATGAAACTGGATCAATAGCCTTTTCCTAATCGTATATTGATCTTATATCAGCTGACACACTAAGAATCTTTAATATGACTAACTGATATCTCTTGAAACATCTTTGTTCTTATCTCATGTGAGGTTACTTACAACTTTTTTTGGCTACAAAAAACGGATAACAATCAAGTATGGACATAGTTAAAGAATCTAAAAGTTATAAGGCCTGAAATTTTAGCCAAGATTTTTAATTTTCTACACAATGGATAATCAACAACTAAGAACACAAAAACTATGTAATTTCAACTGTCAAATTTGTATCTTTCGCATCGACAATAGTAGGAGATGCAATGAAAATTACAGAAGCAGATATTTGATCAAGGAAACTTGATGTTCCCTCCATCCCAAAAAATAAGTGTAACAATTGATAGTTCAATGGAAGCGTTTTGACTAATAGTCAAATATCTAAAAGTACCCTCATTAAGGACAAACTAAATGAATCCTGTGGACCAAATATGCCATTGCCTATTTGGTAATAGTTACTGACAGACAAAGATGTAACTTTTTGACTAAGATGCTTCACAATAAGCCAAGCTAAGATGTTAACGTATGGGGCTGTTTGGTTGGTTTTTCATTAAGTCATGTATGGGACTTGTGTGAATTAATCTGTTTGTATGGATTGGGAGGGTTTTTGTTTGGAACGGTTTTTTCATAGATGGAAGGAGCATATTTTTTAACTGGGAGGGGAAGGTCTGAAAAAACTTACTTAGCTTTCTGCATAAAGCTTCCCCTAGAAGCTTAACGAATAAGCCACTTTCTATATCATTAAGTCACTATCAAACAGTCATGTATAGCTGACCACATAAGTTGTTAGTCTCACTAAGCTCATTAAGCTTTTAACAATCAGGCCATAAGTAAGACATGGAAATATGCTGAAATTAGCACCATGATAACCCCTCTTTACGCTCTTTTTGACTTTGCTAAAAAGGAAAGTGTTGTATTTATTCTGGGACATCCAAGAGAGAAAATTGTCGCAATTTGCAAGGAAAGAAAAAAATATTGAATACCTCGACATCACATTTCATCTCCTTTGGGCAAGGCTTTACCATGCAAAATCTCTGCAATGAGGCAACTGTCAGAAATAATCAACATAGACATCTTGAGTGGAGGACAACAATGCTAACATGACCAGAACTAAATCCAGATGGTTCATCTTCTTTCATTCAGATAGGATCATTTTTGTGCTTGTATTATTGTATGATACTCGTGATAAGGTAAGCAAGAAAACAAGAACCAAAACCATGGGAAAGGTTTAACGCATCCACAAATTCGATTTGAAAACTGTTGATTATTTGTGACATTTCCTCACAGGTCCTAAATGATGCAGCATACCTTCTGTATCTTCAAAAAAGGGTCATGCTACCCCCCCCCCCCCAAAAAAAAAAAAAAGAGAGAGAAGAAAACACAAGCCACACACACAAATTTCCTAGGCTCCCTCCAGTCTTGAAATGCCTATAATAATATGATAGATGAAAACATATTCGATACACAAGATATATGCCCTTTGTATCAAGGGGTGCATGTTGACAACTTGAACTTATATAACCATGTGAAATAAAATCTAAACAACAAAAAAGGTAATTTATCATATGGAACTCTTTGACAGACATGCCAAAAGACAAAGGTAACACTTAATCTGGGAAATGGAATGACAGAAATAACACAAACAAACCAGAATTTAACAGGCATTCAATCAATGAAAAAGACCAAGTGGTATACCTGTCTAAATGGCTTATGAGGAGTTCTCCAAAACGCCTGAAAGAAACAGAAGAAAACACTCAACTTGATAACAGCAGATAATGATAAATTGAGAAACATAACATTGTAGGTCATGTTTAGGATACTAACTTGCTCGAAATATAGAACCTTTGATCCATCCACCATATCTGCAGCTGGGCAGGAAAGCCATCTACAGGAACCAATAAAGAAGTCCGCATCATCAATAAACTTGCAACCTTTCTTAATTCAAATTTTCAACTACTTTGAGTTGTTACTGATTCAATAAGCACAATGGGATTTGATATTCAGTCTGGTAGCTTTCTAGGATGCCAAACAAATATCAAGCTTGCATTTCCCAAGGGAATTCACACAGCACATCGCAGCTACAACCAAGCTATGCAGACATATTTCCACAAACTTCATATCTGATCGATTTAGATGATGAATCGTGACAGAAAACACATACAGAGATAGCCAAAACGAGAAACCATCAAGGGAGAAAGTAATACCTCAAATTAAAGTAATTATCAGGATCTCTGGACGCTTGTTCCTTTGAAAACTGCAAATTAAATACAAAATTTACAAAAAACTGAAAGCAGAAAACAAAGAGCATACACAAATGAAGAATAACTAGTGCTAGTAATCACGAGTAAAAGATGATTTCAACAACAAGAGCGTCCAATTTCTCCTAAATCCACCAATTTCCTTAGATATACTCCGGGAAAAACATGAACATCTTCGTGAACTTTGAGAGCAATAGAGAGAACCGCATACCTTTTCGCCGGTGATGGACTGAGAGACGATGCGGGCATGGTCCCAACGAGTGGTGGACTTAGTCAATCGCTTAACCAAAAGAGCACCTCCGATCAAAACCAACGTCTTCACCACTAATCCTCGAGCTCTGCTCCACCCATTTGGTGGTCCCATACACACACATATGTAGATATATACAGATATACGTATGTATACAATGAATCCTCAATCTAGGGTTTAGATTCAGTTGCAGAATTCTTAAAAAGGGCGGATTTGAAATCCTGTGAAAAAGGAGCGAGGGTTTTTTTCCCTGAATTTCTTTTGGGGGAAAGATTTTGTCTCTGATCTCCAAGCACCCTAAAAAATAGTGTTTTTAACTCGACTCAAATTAGAACACAAATTTAGTAGTGTAACAAGTTTAGGCAATGTTTGGTCAGTAGACATAATTGAACAGGATTGAAGACAGGAGAGTAGGAATGGATTGGACGGGACATAGCAGGAGTATGTCTAATGTTTGGTACAATTAGGATTGGACGGGACAAAACTAGACAATCTACCCAAAAAGTTATTTGATGATTTTAAATAATAGTTATAATTAATACAAATAAAGTAAATAATTAAAGAATTTAATTTATAAATATTTTTTTATATAATTTTCATATTTGTACCAAATTGAAATGAAAATTTTGATATAATTGATGGTAATGGTGAAGATGGTTTTGGTTATGGTCGAAATGGTGGTGGTCGGTGGCCAGCAGTGGTTATGGAGGTAGAGGCAGTAATGTTTGGTGGACGACAGTGGTTATAGAGGACATGAAGATGGTAGATTGTGGTGGCGGCGGCGGTTGACAATGGTGGAGGAGGTAGTTGTGGTTGATGTAGTGAAAATAGTGGTGGTGGTTATGGTGGGATGAGGTGGCAATGAATGGTGGTGGGCGATGGTGGTCGTGGAGGAGGTTGTTGCAGTAGAGGAGGAGTTGAAGGTGGCGAACAGCGATAGTGGTGGTGGCAATAGACGGTGGTGGTCGACTATGGTAGAGGTGGCAATCGACTTGGTGGACGGTGGTTGTAGAGACGATGGAGAATGTTGTTGTAGTGGAAGAGGAGGTGGAGGTGGCCGCCGGTAGTGGTGGCGGCGGCCGAAACTAGCGGTGATGACCATTAAAATAAATATCATATTAAAGTTATATATCAAACTATGGTAGATTAGTAATATTTTAGTTTGTGTCTCATTCTTGTCTCATCTTGTTCCACCTATTTTGGTGGAACAAGAAAAAACCTCTTTTGTCTCATACTGTCCCACCTTATCTCTGTCCCATGTCGCGCCAAACATGGGACAGTAAGTTCTTGTTTTGTACCATGTTGTACCAAACATGGGACAGTGAGTTTTGTCTCGTCCTGTCATGTTATGTCCCATGTACAAAACGAAACCTTAATGTTCAGTTACTTATATATGATCGTTTGGTAGCATTTAATTATATGTAAATTGGCTTATTCAATAAGTTTTAATGATGTTTTATGCTGAATGTCGAATTTTTTTTCGAAAAATTTCCCTCCAAATTAAAAGAAGACGCTCATTTCATCTATAAACAACTTTATTTCAAACAAAAATCACCGTCATCTATTAATCTACACAAACAACTTTATTCATACAAGACTTAATGAAAAATCAACCAAACAATCTTTAAAGCTTGTTTAAATTAACGAGTCGAGTTCTACAATATCATGTTTGACTCGACTTATTCGAAATCTAGATTAAATTTTCCAAGTCAAGTTGAAGCCAGAGAGCATAAACTAAACATATTCATATGTGCATAAATCGTATAATCAAGGTATACTAATTGTCAAGTGCAACCTCATAAACGAGCTTATAAAGTTTGACTTCTAAGTTTGATATATAACGCAATTTTATTAAACGAATATTCGAACTCGACCCTCGTAGTAATTTTCCGACCCGAGCTCAAACAATCTGCTACTCGACTGGGCTATGCTCGTTTTCACCCCTACTCTGGAATATCAACCCTTTATTTGTTTAACTGGTCCCGATCTAGTTCGGTACCAATCTCGATCTTGTTTCCATGTGTGTGTATGCATTTAAGATTAGGTATGCGTATGTTTTTCTTATAGTTTGGTGATGTTTTTTGTAAAAATATACGAAGCTCTGAGATTACTCTTATGTGGGACTTAACACGTCTACTCCATCGGACGTTAGACAGATACAACTGTCCGTGAATGTCGAGAGTGGTAGACCTTGACTCTAATATCATGTAAGAATATGTAGAACCCCACATTACCTTTTTAAAAGAGTCATCGAGGAGAGAATGGCTCTCATGCATATTAAGAAGCAAAGGTGGACCCGAAAAAATTTGAATTACAAAACAGTTTAACTATAAAAACATATTTGTTGAAATATTTTATAAGATCAGTATAAGTTGATTGGTTGGTTCAGTTGCATTGAACAGGATGGACCCATGTTCAAGTCTTGACCATAAATTTTTTAAACACGTTAAGAACACCAAAATTTAAGTCGAAAACCAAGAAGTTCGACAAATGTAGGACTCAAACCTGGGGTTTTTATGCAAAGTAAGCAACATTTACCGACGCTGCAATTAAAGACTCGCGCCAAGATTTATAATTTCAAAAACTATACGGTGACACCCGATAAAACAATATGATTCATCCTTCATAACGCATTTTTTTCCTTTATGAGGGAATTATGAAACGATAGCATGTGCCACCGTTAGGGATGGTGATTTGCCCCGACCCAGTGGGGAACTCGGTTCACCCGACCCGAGCGGGGATTCACCGCTAAAACGGGTCCCGGGGCCGGGGATCCCCGGTAGACTCAAACCGGGGAACGGTGGTGTTACTCAAACTGGGGCCAGGGTCGGGGATCCCCGGTAGAATCAAGCTAAAGGAAACTATTTATGAGGTTTTACAGGGGATTGTTAGATATTTGAGCGGAGACGGGATGATAGTCCCCGTACCCGCCGGGGACCGGGGTCGGGGGACGTTACTACAAACAGGGGCCGAGGATTACAAAACCTGCCCCGTTGCCATGCCTAGCCACCGTATGGTTCTATGTAGGCTCGCCTTCTTAAGAGCTCGGGCAAAAACAATCACGTCATTTTGAATTATACAGTTACTAGCTTTTAAAAGAACATAGAGTAAACTACAAATTTGGTTCACATGGTTTGTTAAAAATAACGCTTCTCATCCTTATAGTTTTGAAATTACAAGATGGTCATCGTGGTTTAGAAGAACATCTAGATGTGGTCCCTGCATATAACAACCATTAAAAAGGCCCATGAAATAAAGGGCAATTTTGTCCTCTTATGATTTTCTATCTTTTAACCCAAGCAAAAACCACAATGACTAAAATTATAAAATCAGGTTTGATTGGGTAAAAGATAAAAAAAATTGAAAAAAAGACGAAAAATGTCCCTTCATTCAATGGAATTTTTTGATGACCGTTAGAGAGAAACGAAATCCATACGTTTTTGTAAACAAAGATAACCATCTTATAATTTCAAAACTGCAGAGACAAAAAATGTTATTTTCAACAAACCACAAGGACCAAATGTGTAGTTTAGCCTGAACTTATTTTTTGGTTCAAGGACAAAAATTACAATGAATAACAAATCACAGGGACAAAAAGCATAACTTTAAAACCATAAGAACGAAAGTTGCAAATTTTAACAAATTATAAAGACAAACAACTTATCATAGGGACCATTTACCAAATGCTTGTTCAGGTAAGCACTTACAAAGTCACATTACCTTACTGGATGAACATGGTCATGAACTAAGAATATTATCCGGTAAAAGCGAGACAAGAACCAAAAGTTTTACCCGGTAAGTGAGGGCGACGACTCTTACCACGATAAACGTTTACTAGGTAAATTATTGTATACGATATCGTTTTGGTGAACTAAAGTCTTACCCGGTAAGTAAGTGATAGTATTAAATTTTACCGATAAACACTTACCGGGTATGTGTTTGATAAACAATCCCTTACTTTAAATGGAAAAAAAACCCGTCAAATATATCAAATGATATATAATTTACATACAAATTAACTTCTAATTGTAGAAAATGATTACTTTTCTATATTCCATAATCCAATAAATTTCTACATTAGAAGCCAAAAGCTATGATAAAAAGAAGGCATACCCTTTATGTTTCACAAAGTTGTTCATCCCACAAATGAACACTTTTTGAATCATAAATTCCTTCGTTAAAATCAAACTAACTCTGCATATCCCGCAGAAAATACTGTTTTAAAAAACGTATCGCGCCTTTCGGCAAAGAATTTGCCGTTAACCGCCTGATCCGGGAGCAACGAGAGCCAGACGGCTGTGTCGGCACCTTCTTCGGGTGTAATTTGGCCCGCCCAACCGGTCATGGCGGTCTTCACCATACTCGGGTAGTAGGAGTTGATGTATATCTTTCCACCTTCGGGGTGTTCCGAGAGTTTTTTTGCCATGACCTCAGTGAATGCATTAACCGCGATTTTTGATAAGGAATAGTCGGTGTTCGTTTGCGACCATCCTTCGGATGTCCAGGTTCCGTCTTTCACTTGTTCTAGGAACTTGGTCATTGTTGCATCGATCAGTTCCTCTAAGAGGTTGTCCACGTCTTCTAATTGTCGCCCGTAATCCTCTGGAGGCATCCCGGCCCGGGAAAAATCCAGACCCAAAAACAAGATTTTAATGTCCGAACCTTGTTCATGTATGTTCCCGACGGCTCATGTAAAATTTCGTTCAAATCCAGCTCCATACGTTCGGGTTACGCCCATACACGCCCTCCGCCGACGTCTCGACTCCGGAAAAATCCCGGGTGTAAAAATACATCTCCTAGATAACTTTGCTAAAGCTCCACTACGATTTTTTCAACACTAGCATGAACGAAAACTTAACGAAAATCTCTAAAAATGAGATTAATGACGTCTCTCAATGTAATTAAAACTAACACGCGTTGGGTGCCCGTTTCAACTACCGTAACACGTCGCACCCTGTCACAATGATGGCAACATTCAGCACACTTTACAGCAAAAACAGGTTAGTTATCAAAAGACGACTGTACCGAAGAGCAAAAAGCATTAAAATGTAACAAAGTTTGGTTTAATTCATTTTCTAAGTCGATTTCGAACACAAAATATAACTTGTTTAACTTAACGAGTCGCACTTTATAAAACCAATGTTCGGTTCAACTAGTTCAAGAGCTCGATTAAAATTTTTGAACTGAGCCATTTGAACATATGTTTTTTTCAAGCTAAAAATGCTCATATGTTCATAAACAATAAGGGGTAGGAGTGTCATTTTTGTGGCTGAATGAGAACAAACACAATTTCTATCTATGCGATTAAGCCGTTCTGTGCGAATAAGCTGCAAGTAAATAACCCAAATGAGCCGTGCGAATAAGCCAGATAGACAAATAAGCCTAATTAAGCCGCAAGTAAACAACCCTTAAGAAATAAATCTTATTTGATAAAAAAAAATCAATCTCTTAATGTAACTAAACCCTTTAAATGATTTTGTATATTGGGCCTTCGAAAACCATTAATTTTGAACAAACAACCATATTTCATTTTGTATTATATCATAAAAACCTGTTAACCATCTTGTACAAAACTATTAACAACTAGGGGTGCTCATGGGATGGGTTGATCGGGTTGAATACATTTGAACAACCCAACTCAATGCTTGCGGTTTGAAAAATCTTAACCCAACCCAATGCTTGCGGTTTGAAAAATCTTAACCCAACCCAACCCGAACCAAAGTGCAACCCAACCCAACCCTACCCATACGGGTTGGTCGGGTTGATACTTTGATACATTAAAATATTTTTCTAACCTAAAATATGTTATTTTTTTACTCATACTTTATTTTTCATCATAAATCATTTGTACAACTTATCCATACTTCTTACGTATATCACATTCAGTTAATTTTCTCAATTACATATATATGTTCACAATTATTGAACATATATACGAATGAGTTATATAAAGACGTGAATATATTAAAAATATGTGTATATGAATAGCATACATGATAGTGTAATTGTCTAATGTACATATTAATAAAAATTCAGCAATCATATTAAATCAAAGAAATAAAAGATTATCAAGTTCATCGGGTTGAGTTGAGTTCAAATAATAGTAACGCAATACTTATGTTTTAATAATTTTACAACTCAATTAATCATCGAATTGCTTTGGATTGAATTATTTCGTGTTAGGTTGATCGGGTTTTAAACACCCCTATTAACAACCGTTAGTTTTTAGGTCAAAGTCAAATAAATTAATACTCGACTCAACCTTTTTTTACCCCTGGTCAAAGTTTTAAATTTATTTGACCTAAAATCTAATAAAAATCCCGCAAGTTTATTTGAAACGGAGCATTTAGATCTACCCAAAACGCAATCCACGAATCCTAGCCGTTCATCTCGAACTTCTCTGCAAACTCACCGTGCCATGCCTTGGATCCTACGTGTCAAATTTCCATTGGCCATTTCTACGTGGCATGCGATATTATTGGTCGGGCCAACTCGACACAACTTCTCGCCAGATCTATATATGTACTCTCCGTAAACTTAACCACAAGAAAGAGCGGAGTCTCTCTCTCTCTCTCTAGAATCTTCTTCTCTCCATCAACTAGACTTTCATCAAATCGATTTAGATCAAGCATAGTTGCTGTTGATTTTTGATTACTTAGGTTATGGAAGAAAGCAAGAGGAGGATGTGTACTTTGCAGCTTTGTTGTTTTCTTTTGATCGGTTGCTTGATTTCACAGATTTACGCCTCTTCTGACGCGGTAAGTGAAGTAATTGATGTTTGCTTTTGTGGATCTGTAATGTCTGAACTAGTAAAGTAGTAACTGAATTTGTGTGGCTTTTGTTTTAGATATTTTACGAGTCGTTTGATGAATCGTTTGAGGGGAGTTGGATCGCATCTGAGAAGGAAGATTATTCTGGTAAGATTTGTTTGGATCTTCGTGTATCTTGTGTTGTTAGTTTGTTCTTGAACTTGATTTGTTTGATTAACTTGTTGTTAGAGTTTTGGTAGTTTTGAAGTCGTTTGAACTGTTAACTCAACTTGGAAGGTAAGAGATGTAGATAATGACGATAATTTGATAGAATTATGAATTGAACTGTGAGCTGAAGTGTTAACATGTGAAGGATTAGCCATTTAGGAGAAATTAGCGATTCGATTAGGAAAATGGATTCGGTTCCAGACACAGGTACTAGTATACAGTTGGTTGGTTTACACTGCCATAAAATAGCCACTTATAATTGCATTGGTGATTGAAGTCGTTTAAATGATTTTACTGTGGTTTAGAATATGCAATAGTAGCTTTGCAACGGGGTGCTAACTGGTTTGTCGGGGCTTACTCCCATCCCAAAAGTATCCAATTTAGCTTTTTAGTGAGATGGTCATGTTAATGTAGCAAGTTAAGGAGGCATGGAGTGATCCGGTTTTTGCGGCTTTAGGGTCATGTTCCTAAAATAACAATCTATACGTTGAAATACTCTTTTACTAGACTATCGACTAAAATGTTTCAGCTTTCTTTCTGAATCAGCTCTCAATTGACATAATCAAGCACCAAATATCGAACTCATAATGATATCATAGCAACTTTATATGTATCAACAATCATTTGGTTTTGCAACATAATATTTATCAAAAAGCCCAATGCCTCAAACAATCAATTCATCAATTCTTGTTTCCAATGTTTAAGCACCCAATCCAAATACAACTTAATTCCTAGCCTTCTCTAGAAACAGGGCCTTTATTCTCCAGATGCTTTCATCATACTCTATCAGGTTGCCGTGGACTAAGTGTATAGAGTAGAAATTGATGAAAATAACACGGTTTAACTCATCTTTAAGCAAATGTAATGTAACATTTTCAAAATGGAACAGTTGACACAGTTTCAAAGTAAATTTATATGTATGTTTTTGGTTTAAATGCATCTTGTTTTAAAAAATCTAATCACACGAACTCCTTTTGACGATACTATTACCCAGATGGACAAACTTTCTGTTTTCTCAAGAACAATTAATTGACAACTTACCATCGTCATGTGGGATGTCAAGCTGTATGAACTTCGTGTATAAAAAAAAGGTTTTAAGAGGTTCTCCTGTAGTGGTCTTCGCTTGCTAGACATTTTCTGTGCTGTCTAATTTTCTGGATTACAATGGATGTTCAAAAAATCTATTTGGCACCATGTTGACTTGGTGCATCTATTGGTTCTATGTGCTATTCCGTTCACGAATAGTTTGCACATGATTATATTTTTCATGTATCTATTTGATTTGTGTATTTGCTTCTGTAGTTTATGTAGTTGCATGGCAGGTTCTATCTGCTCTTCACTGTTCTGATGAAACGGTGCACAGTCATATGAATTTTCATATTTGATTGATCACATTAACAGCTAGAGGATGGTGCTATGGATACCGATCTTTGTCTTGTAAAATATTTCAACCCCTTTTTTTCTCTGATATATGATTGTCAATCTACATGAATGAGACGTATCTCTGGCTGTAATCTTGCTTTATATAGTATCTGCCACTGTTCTTTTTGTGACATAATTATGCCTTTTCAGTTGCTGAGTTTGTTATCATATTCTTTGTGGTCCTTAGGTGTATGGAAGCACTCAAAGAGTGAAGGACATGATGACTATGGACTTCTTGTATCCGAGAAGGCTAGAAAGTATGCAATTGTTAAGGAGCTAGAGAAACCTGTTGAGCTCAAGGATGGTACAATTGTTCTCCAATTCGAAGTCCGTCTTCAAAATGGTCTTGAATGTGGTGGTGCATATTTGAAATATCTCCGGCCACAGGAGGCTGGCTGGACCGCCAAGGGATTCGACAATGAGTCTCCTTACTCGATCATGTTTGGTCCCGACAAATGTGGTGCCACAAATAAGGTCCATTTCATCTTAAAACACAAGAACCCCAAGAGCGGAGAGTATGTTGAACACCACCTCAAATTCCCCCCTTCCGTGCCTTCAGATAAATTGACCCACGTATACACTGCTATTTTGAAACCTGACAACGAGGTCAGAATCCTGGTTGATGGAGAAGAGAAAAAGAAGGCTAATTTCCTATCATCCGAAGACTTCGAACCCGCACTAATCCCATCAAAAACCATTCCCGACCCAGATGACAAAAAGCCTGAAGATTGGGATGAGCGGGCCAAGATTCCTGACCCAGATGCAACAAAACCCGACGATTGGGATGAGGATGCACCCATGGAAATTCTCGATGAGGAAGCTGAAAAGCCCGAAGGATGGCTAGAAGATGAGCCCGAGGAAATTGACGATCCAGAGGCTGTGAAGCCCGAGGATTGGGACGATGAGGAGGATGGTGAGTGGGAGGCTCCCAAGATCGACAACCCGAAATGTGAAGCTGCATCTGGATGCGGAGAATGGAGAAGACCATTGAAAAGGAACCCAGCTTATAAGGGTAAATGGCATGCTCCTCTTATTGACAACCCTGCTTATAAGGGTATCTGGAAGCCTCAAGAAATTCCAAACCCTAGCTACTTTGAACTTGAAACCCCTAACTTTGAGCCAATTGCTGCCATCGGTATCGAGATCTGGACCATGCAAGATGGCATCTTGTTCGATAACATCTTGATAGCGAGTGACGAGAAGACTGCAGAAACAATCAGGGAAACCACATGGAAGCCAAAGTTTAAGGTGGAAGAAGAGAAACAAAAGGCTGAAGAACCAGCTGGTTTTGATGGTCTCAAGGGAATTCAGGTAATCTACTAACAAAGATGAACTAAAAAAACTACCATTTTCCTTGTTTTTGTGCTAACTTTTGTACTTCAAATGTTGCAGAAAACTGTGTTTGATCTTCTTTACAAGGTTGCCGATCTGCCTTTCTTGGGTGACCACAAGATCAAGGTTTTGGTAAGCAATTGCTGTTTTATTATACTTGCTATGTATTTTGATTCAATTTCTTTTTTGAGTAACGTATTTTCGAAACCTTTTTTCATATCTCAAACGTTTAGAGCAAAGTGCATGTCTGGAGTAGTTATTGGATCGACATATGTTGCATTCTTAACTGTAATTCAGATGTCTAAATGTTTGAGATACCAAAATAACGGTTTTGAAGCCATATTACAAAAAATCTGATTTACTTCCTCCGTCCCAAATAAATACCCACAATAAAGAAAGCACACAATTCTTTATTATACTTTTTAATCAACTAATGGACAATTTTACCCTTGATAACAAATGATAGAATTGAAAACTAGTGAACAAATTAAACTAGAAATTTGCCTTAGATATTTCCCCATTGCATGTTATTTGAAACTCCAGGTTTGTATCTTTTGCAGGAACTGATTGAGAAGGCTGAAACACAACCAAACATTACAATTGGTGTCATAATATCAATTGTCGTCGTGATCTTGAGTGTCTTGTTCAAGTTGTTGTTCGGTGGGAAGAAAGCGGTGAGTACTGCACCAGACCTTTTACTTTTCGTTGATAAAACTTCTAATTGTTTTAACCAAACCAAACAATCCTAATATATACCTGACAAGAGTAAACTAGTTGTTGATGTTTTTCTTTTTGCTGATAAAACCTCATACTGCTTAACCAAACGAAACAAACACGTACACCCCCTAAGGGGCCGTTTACCAAAACGCTTATCCGGGTAAGCACACACTACCTTACCAGATGAATATGGAAGGACCAAGAATCTTAACCACAAGGGTGGTGCCTGATTGGTTTGAGCTTGACTCCAAAGGTCAAGGTACCAGGAGGTCATGGGTTCAAATCCAAGAAAGAATAAAAATTCCCTTGTGGCCATGAAGGTTCAAATGCGGTGACTCCGGGTTATCTATTAGCAAAGCGGGTGGTCGCCCTAGGATTAGTCGGCTCGCATAGTGGGGTTGGATATCCAGGTTAAATAAATAAAAAAAATCTTACCCGGTAAGTGAGGCGACACTCTTACCATGATTAGCGTCGTTTACTGGGTAAATTGGTTATGTGAATGCAAAGTGATTGATGGAGTAATGAATGGGTTATACAGGGAAAGGTGAATAATGTGGCGGCAGCAGCAGCAGCAGCAGCAAAGAAGGAAGAAGGGGAGGGGGGTTCAAGCACCCAAACAGTAGGAGAAGAGGGAGAGGAAGAGGAAGAGAAGAAAGAGGAGGATGCAGCAGCTGCTCCTCGTAAAAGGAGCACAAGGCGTGACAACTAGATTCTACTTTACTATTATTTGGTAGCATCTTCTTCTTGTAGTCAACTTAGTTATTTGGCATCTACTGCTACCCTGCTACCTGCTACTAATTACATGGTATCCTTTTTGTCTGTTTGTTAAAATACATTGAAAACAAAGTTTTTTGTTGTAAGTAAATCAGAGAATTTTTATCATTAGAAATTTAAGCCACTTTTTGTTTTACTCAATTCAATGCTTGTTTTCTGGGTCTGTCAAACCCACATCCACATTCTCTTGCATTTTCAGTCATTATCATTCATCAAAGACACTTTGTCCATCTGTCTTGAATTCAACTCTATATTTCTATAACAATTGTGGTTACTAAATGGGTGTTTGGGATTGCTTACTTAAAACAATTTATGTTTTTTTTTATAAAAGTGCTTATTAACTTATGTGGTATCAAACTGGAGTTTGGACGGTTTTTCATATTATTGATTTATGGGAGTGTTTGAGATTGTTTATTAACTTATTTAACTTTTTAACATGTAAAAATTTATTTTTCATCGTTTATAATAATATTTTTGACAAAAAAATTATATCAATAAGATTAATAATTAACAAACATTAATAAAATAGGGTTAAAATAGTAAATTGGTAATAAACAATTTTTTATAAGTCAGGAAGGATTAACTTATCAAAAACTGTTTACCGGTTTGATACAGTTTTATTTTTCCTCATCCAAATGTTAGCATTTAGCTTATCATCGGTGCCAGACTGAAATAAATCAAAAACACCTAAAATAAGCAATCCCAAATACCCCTAAGTTTAGCTCGACTGATTTCTTGTTGTCAGAATTTTCTAGGACTAATGTTTGGGTTGCACTTTTAATTTCTTTAGGGTATGAATTATGACATTTAAATAAAAAGTTGAAATTGTGTCGACCATCAGCCAGTTACAGGGTGTGAAAAGGGTGTGAAATAATAAAAGATAACCACAAAGATGATGTTTGATTGGTTTGAACTTATATTCCAAAGGTCAAAAGTGCTTGGAGATCTCAAGTTCAAATCTAAGGAGGAATAAAAATTCTTTTGTGGCAACAGAGGTTCAAATGCGATGATTCTTGGCTATCCGTGAAGCTGTGGTCGTCCTAGGATTAAATCAACTCGCATAGCGGATTGAAGTTCCGTTACTTTGATGAAACGATAATTATTAAACTATTGGTTGATAAAATAAATTATATTTGTTAAAGCAAATAACATAAAGTTACCAAATAAATACATGCTAAAAATTTAATAATAAAGGCATAAATAGATTTAAAAAAAATTGAACGGACCCCAAAAATTTCAAGTGAAACAAATATTTTACTTATTGGGTTATTTAATACCTGATAAGTAAAGATTAACGATTTTTACCTTGGTTAGCACTTGTAGAATAAACCGTTTTGTTACAAATATTTCTGTTTTAATGGTCTAAAATCTTATCCAATAAGATAAGTGAGAGTACTAACTCTTATGAAAACGGTATTCGTAGTGTCATTTATACATACGTCGTATATATTTAAGCTGATAGCTCCCAAAACAATACGAGTCACAGATATGAGATATAATACTGGTTTTATAATAAACATGTAAAACGTAACTAAAATAACGCCTATGAAAACGAACAAATAGATAAAAGTGTATCGTCCAATACCCACACATCAATTACCATGAATACCGAAGATTCTTCGCAAACACATCATGCAACGAAAATGACGCATTAACCTCCTAGTTTCCTTGGAGGAATTACGGCCTTGGGTGGATTTGGGATCTTGTCGTCAAGACCAAGATCGTCTATGGGCGGTCGTCGTTTATGATGATTGGTGATGGTTTGGTACGCCATCGTCAATGCTAGCGCCTACATGTTTCACCACATAATCAGTCCTTCACCAATTCTCTTACGACACTAATTTATGTCGAACCAACATAAAATCCATCAAACTTGAAGATATATGGAACTGGTATTTAAGAAAAACATTCACTTTTCGGAACATCCTCTTTAGTTCGTTTTGTAATATATGTAAGAATGAACGATTTCAGATAAATAACGACCATGCGGATGCTTTGCCCGTTCCTATGCTTTCTATATTTGTGCAACTTTCCCCCCCTTTCTTCAAAAACTCGATTATCCACCACAAATGTTTCTGAAAACTTCTTTTTCCGCAAGTCAGAGGTCTTCATATAAACAACTGTTCTAAGAGTTTAAGGTCTTTGTGCACACTTGGTGCGTTCCGTTTGTGTTTTTTTCTGGCCAAAATGCAAAAAGCTTTGGTCCAATTCCCATTTTGTGTAACGGAGAATTTTGTTTCTCAGTCAATTTAACAACGTTTCAAAAAATCCTTTTTTGTACCCTATTTTGTCGTGTAATCTGTTGATCTTGTAACATTTGATGATATAAACCAATTTACAGAAATGTTACAACGGAATGAACCATAAACTCCACATCCACGTCATCAAATATCACAAGATCAACATATTATCATTCAAAAGGGGCGAAAGAACAGCAAATTTTGAAATTTTGTTTCATTAAATAAGAAATTTTGAAACTTACGTTACTTATATTAAAAAAAAAAGATATTTGTTAAACTAAATAGAAATTAAGACCGATTTCGTTATACTTTAACATTTTTTCGGTTGTTACAAAATATCAAAAAAGGGTGTTGGGTCCAAGACAACTTACAATGTGATCATGATCCGGAGGAGCGTAAATGCCGGTCGTCACCGTACTTCTTCTACGAGTTTTCTCGGTCGGTGGATCCGGAATCATTTCGAAACCAACCGGAACGACCATTACCGGCATCCCGACTAGATTACTGACACAAACTTTCTCCCAATCTGTGGCATTTCCCACAAATGCATCCACCGTGAAACTCTCCCTAACTTCCCGAATCAACTTTCCGCGTGCTCTTTGAGACTGAAATTACGATTTTGTATTATAAATGAATTTTGCAACACGGACAACCAACGATACCAAATCAAACGAACCCAATATGTCCCACAAAAGGGGTCACAGTTTTTCACCAAATCAGACCAACCAACATGTATACCAACCTTACCAATTAAATTGGTACCAGTTAGAGTTACAGTCGGCTGGTAGTACCGTACCAATTATACAGACATGGTTGGTACACGGTATTAGAACCATGTACCAAAACAGTACCATAATACCAACTTATTTAATTATTTAATGCATTTTTTATGTATCGACTATTAAACTTATAACTTTAACTATTTTGTTTGAGCATTTGAATGTTTGCAAGTTTTGTTATTTGCAATTAAAACCCCGTAAACATCACATGTGTTACCTGAAAACTCAGAATGCAATCAAAATTTGAACAAAGTAACACGTTTTTATATATTAACTTGAATGTAGTACAAAACCAGTACCAACCGAAAAGAGTCGATACGAAGTACAGTTGGTTGGTACATGGTATATGATTTTGTATACCAACTATAATTGGTTGGTACTCGATATTAGTGAAAAAAAACTTGGTACCATACCAAATCCACCCCTATGTCCCACCCGTAAGGTGATATGTATGCAAACTTGATTTCTAACACTAAGCGTAGGGCGGTTGTTTCCATGAAAACAAAGCAGATAGTAGATGACTTACCTGTACGTAATCTACGGCTGGTATTACGCGTGCTCGGCGGAGTTCTGTCGGCCATTGATCTTGGGCCTCGTACTCATCATCTTCCCCGGATCGTTGCCAGGTGTCGAAGTGAGCAAGCATATCGACATCCATCGTGAAATTTAAGATCCCTTGAGCAGAGTCAACAGTGTACCCGAGCTTAAACGGTACCATTTTCACACCCTGTGATTTAAGCACGTCGACAACCTGCCGATTTGACATCACCAGAAATCCGTCATTCCTAACCCATTTTGAGAATTTCCAAATGACAAGAAGATTAAGGGGCCGTTTATTAAGCGCTTACCTGGTAAGTACTTACTGAGCAATTTTCCTCACCGAATGAACATGGCAAGGGGCAAGAATCTTACCCGGTAAGAGCGATGATAAGGATGGAGAGTCTTACCCGGTAAGTGAGGGTGACGACTCTTACCCGAATAAGCGCTTACCAGGTAAATTGTTGCATAAATACGTTTTGATGTACTACAATTTTACCCGGTAAAATAAATTATAGTGTTGACTCATAACAGTTTACGCTTACCAGGTAAGCATTTAGGTAAACTTCCCTTAAGTCCATCTCCAACAATTTCTCCATAATTTCTCTAAGATTAAGCTACATTTTCGTCCCCATGGTTGCTAAAAATTGCGATTTTCGTCCCTTATCATTTAGAAATTGCGGTGTTCATCCCTATGATTTGTGATTCATTGCTATTTTCGTCCTTATAATTTACAATTTATTGTTGTTTACAATTCTTTATTGCTTTGGTCGCTTGTACTTAAAGGTCGGAATTAGTTCATGGACGGAAATAACAATAAATTACAAACCATAGGGATAAAAATCACAATTTCTAAACCACAAGGACGAAAATCATAAATTAGTCTTAATTATATAATCAAAATATTCAATCAAAATACACAAAATGAAAAAGGTACACAGTTTTAGTAACATCCATGATGAAGAAGGTACACTTTTAGTCTTTTAGAGAAGTGAAATCATATCCTTTTTAATTAATGATATGACGGTTTTACCCTTAATGAATGATAAGTTATTAAAGAATTATTCAATCTCATAATTAAAAAATAGAATTGTTAAAATAGACACTCAGGGGTCGTTTACCAAACACTTACCCGGTAAGCGTTTATCGGTAAAATTTAACACTACCACTTACTTATCGGGCAAGACTTTAATCGACCTAAACGGCATCGTATGCAACAATTTACAGAGTAAGCGCTTACCATGGTAAGAGTCATCGTCCTCACTTACCGGGTAAGATTCTCGGTCCTTGTCTCCCTCTTACCAGGTAAGTCCTTACCATATTCATCCAGTAAGGTAATGTGACTTGGTAAGCGCTTACCCGGGTAAGCGTTTGGTAAACGGCCCCTTACTAAAAGTGAACGTTCAGTTTGATACGCACTAAAATAGAAAAATGTGGACACTTATTTCGGAGAAATTGACTAACCCCTTAACCAAATTCACTTTTTAGCTACTTTTGTCATCGAATTCTCATTTTAGCCAAAGCTTACACAAATGCCTTATGCATTTGCATAAAGTCTATTTTCAGATTAAAAGAAAAAAGAAAAACTAGCTCTTTACGCAAATGAAAATCCTTACAATTTTTTTTTACGTAAATGGGATCCTTACACAAATTCTTTACTCAAATCACGCAAATTTGCGTGAACTTTTTTTAACCCTGAAAATAGTTTTTAGGCGATTGCGTAACCCATGGGTAAAATGGGAAATTGATCGGTTAAAAAGTGAATTTGGTTGGCAGATTATATTCATTAATATAAAAAGCAATCCTATCACCTCCATCTCGGCGTCCTCGAGATATCCTACGGTAAGCTTCGTGATGTCTACAGAAAACGGGTCGTCAAGCAAGATCTTTCTTGACGACAAGTCGTCAGGATCTTTACCTCGAATAACGTCTAGAACAATCGCGCAATCAACAGCACTTCTACATAACGGGCCAAGTTTATCCTTTTGAAAGGAAAAAAAAAACGATTTCGTTGTTAATAACAGAACATAACATAGCAAATCGAGCACCAAGAGAGGGACCGAGCAGTACCAGGCTCTCAGACAAGCTCAATACACCGGTTCGACCAACCGCACCGAAGGTTGGCCTCAATGCAGTCACACCACACCGGGCCGCAGGGTAAGTTATTGAACCAGCTGTTTCCGACCCAATTGCAAATGGAACCATACCGGCTGAGGTGCAAGCAGCAGGCCCAGCCGATGAACCAGTAGTGAACTCCTCGATGTTCCACGGGTTTCTGGTTCGACCGCCAAACCAGATATCGTCATATGCTAAAGAGCCCGTAACCAGTTTCCCAATGAGAACCGCACCTGCAGACTTCAATCTGCAATCGGAGTCGTAAAACTCACAAATAGACATTTTTTTCGAAGTATATAATATTTATATTGAATTACAAATTTGGTCCCGCGGTGTTCCGAAAATAACACTTTTCATCCGTGCAGTTTCAAAACTACAAGATGGCCATCGTGGTTTGAAAAAACGTTCACATTTGGTCCCTGGCTCTAACGGCCGTTAAAAGATTAAATGAGGGACACTTTCGTCTTCTTATCGATTTTATGATTTGGTCCCTTCAGTTTTTGATTGGGTAAATGACAAAAAAATGATAGAAGACGAAAATACCCCTTCTTTTAACAGAAATTTTTAACGGCCATTAGATGAAGGGACCAAATTCAAACATTTTTGCAAACCATGATGGACATTTTGTAATTTTGAAACTGCATGGACGAAGAGTGTTTTTTAACAAACCACAGGGACCAATATTTGTGGTTTACTCCAATATTTATATACGGCAAATACTCACGCGCACACTTCATCTTTGGTGAGGTTTGAACATTTGACCTCCTGAAAAAGGTTGGGCTCTACCTGTAACCCGGGTACCAGTGGGTCAATGACCCTTTGGTTGCAACAATATTTACCAGACACATGGGACAGTCTCGGGCCCATACCTCTTGTAAACCCAAGCCTCAATGTCGAGAACTTGATCTTTGAATGTAGATGAACCCCATGTAGTTTTGTATTCCGGAACTGCAATTATGTCCTTTAGCCCATACGGTATCCCATGAAGCGGGCCTATCATTTCAGAAAATTCTCGTTAAAAACCAAGTCCTCATAAACGTTTTCCGCTAATTTGCTGTACCCCACATGAAAGCTGTGGCCAGCAAAAGCCCGGGCTGTCTAAAGCTTGGCCTAAAAATGCCCTAAAAAACCCAAGCCTGAAAATGCCCAATCGGGCCCATTTTCACATTCAAAGCCCAGGCCCGCAAAAGCCCGCACCAAAAAGCATGACCTAAAGCCCAGCCTGAAAATGACCAAAACAACCCAAGCCTGAAAAAGCCCGATTGAGCCTATTTTCACATTCAAAGCTCGGGCCCGGCTTGGAAGTCCCGGGCCTTGTGCATCTAGTGCACTATGCACATAAGTTTTAACTCTTTTCTATCATCTTAACTAGTTCAATACCTAAGTAAACGCCTTGTGCGAGTAGTTGATCGGCCTGCTTTGCCTGCTTGTAGGCGAGATCCTCAGTGATAGTGATCACTGCCTCCAAAACCGGATTGTACCTATCGGATCACCGAAGCTCACCATTACATAAAAGAATGAAAAAGAAAACAATATTTTCACGATTTTACAGATAAGGCGAAATGCATCAAAAGGCAACAAAGTTTGATTCACTCGGTTCATATTTAGTCGGAGGAATATCTTTTCCCTTGATTGATGTAACGGAGTTTCATTCAAGCTTTCCCGTTCTGTACTCATTTTGAGCAGTTACTTGGTGATCTGATAACATTTGATGACATTGATATCCGATTGTGAAAGATTTACAGAAAAGTTATGGCAAAAACTTGACATTCTCGTCATTAAATGTATCAAGGTAACACCGGCCAAAATAGATATAAAAAAAAACCCTTGAATTTTTTACATAAAATTAAGAAGAAGAAAAAAAAATCTTAGTTAAATTTAAACTAGGAGCATTTTCAAACTTCGTCGCATTTCGATAAATTTTGCGCTTACAGATAGGACTGTTAACAAACCGAACAAACATGAACGGAGGCTTGTTCTTGTTCGTTCGTTTAACTTAACCGAATAAACGAACACGAATGATAAACGAACTAGATTTTTTGTGTTCATGCTCGTTCGTTAAGAAAATGTGCTTGTTCGTGTTCGTTCGCTAAGATGCTAAACGAATGAACATAAACGAACAAATAAAAATAAACAGAAAGCAACCGCCAATAAGCATCATTCCGACCCTCGAAAATAACATAACAAAATGAAAAAGCGGGTAAAATTATGAGGGGTAAAAAAGGAATTCTAAAAAATTAATTTAATTAACACTTTTACCTATTAATGTCATAATATATAAATATATATATTTATGCATATAAACAAACATAAACGAATGAACTTTCACGAACATAAATGAACAAACAAGACCATCGTTCATGTTTCGTCCATTTAACTCAATGAACAAAGATACGTGTTCATGTTCGTTCATTTATTAAAAAAAAAACGAACATAAGCGAACTTCCTACCGGACAGCGGATGGTTCGTGAACGGTTCGCTGAATGTTAGGTTCGTTTATAGCCCTACTTATAGATATTTGTAAGTTTTAGGGGTTCAAAGTATCAAACACATCCACATGGCCATAGTAAGCCGTAAAATTACCTTTTTAGCCTCTTCAGAAAAATCCCAACAAGCTCCTCCGAGGTAATTTTTTCCGTCTGTATAAGATGTCCGAGTTCAAGAATCTATAATCACACATTTTCCACAAAACCATTGATGAGAAGTAAGATTAGCATCATATCCAGCGACAATTGGATTTATTTTAGGAACGACTAACTTACAGTCATGAAGGCGATATCTTCATCGTTTTCAGGCCTCGTAACACCAAAAACCGAAGGATAGTTAAATCTCTTAGCATCATCATGTGGTTCTTCGTGTTTCCACTCGGAATTGAAAACTAAAGGAGAAGGGTACTTTAATCCTCCATTGGTGGTAGCCACTATTTTCCGATTGGCTTTATATACGGGAATATTGAGCTCTTTGGCACCCTTCTCGATCTCGAGCATCTACATTCGACAAATAGTAAATATCTCTGGTGGTGCACAAAGCCATAAACGCATATTTTTCATACCCATATCGGATATCCAAATTCGTGAAAATATTCGGGCAAAATGCATCAAAACGGAACGAAGTTTGTCTTAGGTCCTATTTGACGTAACAAATACTCCCTCTGTCCCAAATCAAGCGTCCACGTTGAAAATGACACAGTTTTGGCATATAATTATTACACTTTTTAAATAACTAAATGACACATTTACCTTTGATAACAGAGAGAAACTTTCTCCATCTCAAAATCAAGGGTAAATGGGAAAGTGAAAACTTATTTTGGGACAAGCTAAAATGAAATGTGGACACTGAGGGGCCGTTTACCAAACGCTTATCCGGGTAAACGCTTACCAAGTAACATTACCTCACCGGATGAATATGGTAAGGACCAAGAATCTTACTCGGTAAGAGTGAGACAAGAACCAAAAGTCTTACCTGGTAAGGGAGGGAGACGACTCTTACCACGGTAAGCGCTTACCGGGTAAATTGTTGCATACGACGTCGTTTTATTGGACTAAAATCTTACCCGGTAAGTAAAAAAATAATGTTAAATTTTACCGGTAAGTACTTGCCGGGTAAGTGTTTTGTAAACGGCCCCTTAATTTTTAAAGAAGGGAGTAATTTTTTTCTCAATCGATGCAACAAAATCTCATATGTTCTTATTTAATGTAACATTTGACGACATTGATTTCAAGTTTATCTTCAACTTTGTCGTAACTCTTTCGTTAACATTTCGTAAGTGGGTAGCACACGGGTCAAAAATGTGTACAAAATTGGAAATTTGAAACTCATTTACATCGACTGAATGAAGTCTTTGTTACTCTAAATAGGAACTGAACCAAACTTTGTTGCATATAGATGCATTTTGCCCGTCCAACAACTACTCAAGATTGTACCAAAGGGTCATTGGGCCAATGGTACCCAACACTACAACAAAATTGGGTTCATACCTGACCCTACAAAAAAAAGGGTTTATAGGATGCTTAAAATGCTGAAGAGCCCCAATAACATATTTTATAGGACTTAAGTTTATAGAACAAAACTATAAAGCGTCCTTTAAAAAGTGTTACAATAGGTTTATATGACGCTTTTAGGCGTCTTAACAAGTTTTTAAGACGTTTTTAGAATAAAGTGTCATGTTAACTATTTTATAGGACACTATTTCAATATTCATCCTATAAGCACAAGTGTCCTATAAAAAGATGAGTTTATAGGACATTTCTCAAAAATGTCCTATAAAATAGCTAATACGACACTTTATTTTAAAAGTGTCCTAAAATACTTGCTAAAACACCTAAAAGCATCCTATAAACCTATTGTAGCACTGTTAGATAGGAATTTATAAAGTTTAGTCCAATAAACTTGAGACCTAGTATGCTATTAAGACGCTTAAACATTTCAGACGTCCTATAAATCAAATTTTGTTGTAGTGCAAGGTACCGGTAGAGCCCAACCTCCTATGACATCGAGGGTTCAAACCTCACCAAAGGTGAGGAGTGTGCGTGAGTATTTGCCATATATAAATATTATATACTTCAAAATACATATTCAAGATCGTTTTGGAAGTACAACAAACATAAATGATCAAATATGAGTTGTTTAGCTCTTTGGCTCACAAGTTTATGATGTTACTCCATCCGTTCCAAAATAAAGGTCCACAATGAAACCGACACATATTAAACCCGGTTTTGACTCTGCTTTGAAAACTCGGGTTTTTAACTGCCGTATGGCAGTTTTCGACCGTTTGAGGGGAAAAGCCATGAATTGGTCATTTGATTTTTTCGGTACACAGATTCATAACACAAAAAACTCTTTGTTCGGGAAAAACCACTGAATTTTATCCGGTTGAGATTTCGATTGTACCATCGAAATACTTCAATCTGAAAGTGATACACGACTTTATGTGGAATCCAAGCAATCGAAAACCAAAAAATTTAACAAAAACGACACTTTTACCCTTGATAATAGAGACATAAACTTTCTCCATCTCATAATTAACGATAGAACATGGACAATTATTTTGGGACAAACTAAAATAAAAAACGTGGACACCTAAGTATTACCTTACTGTCATTGAAGAAGTCTGCATCCAACATACTAAAACCAGATTTAAGGCGTGAAGCATCATCGACCTTTTTGAAGCATTTTTCATGGCTAGAAAACTCAGGACTTGCACTGTCCTGATCGAAAGATCAACGCGTTTAGTGGCAAAAAAACGATACATACGATTAGGGCTGTAAACGAACAGAACGAACAAGAACGGAGGCTTGTTCATGTTCGTTCGTTTAACTTAATCAAACAAACGAACGAACACGAACGGTAAATGAACGAAAATCTTTGTGTTCGTGTTCGTTCGTTTAGAAATCAGGTGTGTTCGTGTTCGTTTATGTTCGTTCGTTAACATGCTAAACGAACGTAAATGAACGAATATAGACGAACGGACCAAACAAACATAAATAAATATTATTTGAATTCAAGTAAATAAACAAAAGATTATGTATTAAATTTAATATATAAACGAATATAAATGAACGTAAACGAACGGTAAATGAACGAATGTTCATGAACATAAATGAACGAACGAAACTCTTGTTCATGTTCGTTCGTTTAACTAAACGAACAAATTTTTTTTGTTCATGTCCGTTCATTTATTAAATAAACGAACATAAACAAACTTCCCGTCGAACGGTTCACGAACGGTTCGCTGAACGTTCGGTTCGTTTACAGCCGTACATACAATACAAAAGAGACGGGGAGTTTGCATTATAGCAGTCTATTGATGCATTTGTTACCTGGACAAAATGGTCCTAGAAAGACTTGGAACTTTCTGAAACAACAATTTTCCCATTTTATTATACGTACTCACCTGCTTTGCAAATGTTAGAGTAGAAATATGCATCTTGTTTTGAAACTAGGGCGAATGTGGCAAACGGTCATTGACCCAGCGGCACCCGGGTCTATGGTAGACCCAACCTCCAGGAGGTCAACGGTTTTAGACCTCACCCGGGTCTATGGTAGACCCAACCTCCAGGAGGCCAACGGTT
>NC_037533.1:18097219-18127001 GCF_001531365.2 Cynara cardunculus var. scolymus | reverse complement strand
ACCCGGGTCTATGGTAGACCCAACCTCCAGGAGGCCAACGGTTTTAAACCTTACCCGGGTCTATGGTAGAACCCGAAAATGATATGCATCTACATTCCGTAAGCTACCAAAAACCAGTGAATAGCAAATGAATGACTTCACATCGATCAGTGGCTTATATGTACATATTAGCCGCAATAGCATTGGCAGATGCAAAGAAACTTCACTTATGACTTTAAGATCAAATTAAAAATGTTGCTCGCCAGTTTTTAGTTGTGTTTTACATGTCGTCTAGCCCCCTCTCGGGAACAATCTTTGTCCGTTTAAACTCTGTTGGAGGGGCGCATCATGACTGAACTTGACCATTTCTTCTCGTTATTCGATGGATCCTCCCTTCTTTTTCCTAGTAGGTTCTAGCAGGGGCAGACCCATACATGTCTGAGCGGGTTCCATTGCACCCGCTCAACTTATTTTCACAAGTAAGGGGCCGTTTACCAAACACTTGCCCGGTAAGCATTTACCAGTAAAATTCAATACTATTTTTTACTTACCGGGTAAGAATTTAGTCAACAAAAATGGTTTTCTACGCATCAATTTACCCGGTAAGAGCTGACTGTTGTAAAAGTCATTGCCCTCACTTACCGGGTAAGACTCTCAGTCCTTGTCTCGTTCTTACCGGGTAAGATTTTTGGTTTTTACCATATTCATCCGGTAAGGTAATACAACTTGGTAAGTGCTTACCCAAATGAGTATTTGGTAAACGGCCACTAAGATTCTTTTTGAGGTGTGTAAGGTGCACCCGCTAAAATTTGGAGTGTTCCGGTATATAAGAAAAAAATACCAACATCAACCAAAAAAGTGAAAAAAATCTCTTGAAGTCAACCAAAAGAACCAAAAACCGGCCCTCAAAATTGACCAAAAAGCTTAAAAATCCCTCAAAATCAACCAAACAACTTAAAAAATCCCTACAAACAATGGGATTCAGCTAAAAAACACATCGGTCGACTTTGCGGGTATGTGATTCACCTCAAACGCGCACCCAGTTAGATAAAATCCTAGGTCCGCCACTATTCCTAGCATTCTTACAGGAATCAGTGGAAGCATATGCATAAACTTTTCATCGAAACCAAAATTGGCCAACAGCATCGCAAGTGAGAACAATTTTGCAACTACGCAACGAAACACTGGTCTGTTAATTTCGTAACAGCGAGAAAAATCAATCGATCCAACCTAAACCGATTGGCTGACTATTGGGACAGACCCAGGTGGGGTGCATGTGGTGCATACTTCTACGTCCGTCAAAACCGTTTTGAACTCTAACCCTCCCAAACCACAATTGGAAACATAAACACCGTAATTAAACCAGATCTACCACAACAAAAGCCAAAAACAACGAAAACGAATGATATATATATATATATATATAGAGAGAGAGAGAGAGAGAGAGTACCATATTTGCGAGGATCGACGGTGTTCTGGAATTGAAGAACAGCTACAAAACACGAAGAGTGTAGAGTGAACAAGAACGATAAACAGCAAACCACCGCTGTGACGTGTCCGCCGGAGAGGCTTCGAAAGACACCTGCCGGCCATATTTTCCGGCCACGTGGCTGTCGTTGCGATCGTACACGAATCTGGCGGGTGATTGGGCGGTTTTAGTTTTGCAGGTATGCTTCGTCGTTCACATGGGATTCGGCCGACTGGAATCATGTCAACTTTTTGACTCCAATGGGAAACTTTCGTACCGGTTTGAATATGCAAACGTCAAAGTTTTACCAAAAGTATTTTTTTAATAACGGGAGAGACTAAAACTGTTGGAATTAGTCAACAAGGTAGTGGGTTTTTATTTATTTATTATTTTCTTAGTTGGTGGAGTAGTGGTCTCCGGTTTCTTTGCTTTTCTGTTGTTTTATTTTTGTATAAATTCTACGTACCTTCAATGAAAATGGTGAGAGCTTTCATTAAAATACCTGTGTTCAATACAAGTGTGTGCTAAGTTTTCCACATTTGATGTCAGAGGTTTCGCAAGGGGCCTGATAGAGAGTTCTGTGAGAGTGAAGAATTCTGTTCTAAGTGATTCAAGACGATGGCAACAGATAACAATTTCACAACACCGTGTGTGCCCAAATTCGAAGGAGACTATGATCACTGGAGTTTACTTATGGAGAATCTCATGAGGTCAAAAGACTACTGAAGTGTGATCGAAAATGGCGTCGAGCAACCAGGCAAGGATGGATCCCAGGGAACGGCTCAACAGAAAGAAATTGAAGAAGCAAAGATGAAGGATCTAAAGGCTAAGAATTACCTGTTCCATGCCATAGACAAGTCGATACTCAAGACTATCACTCAGAAGGATTCGGCGAAGGAGATTTGGGATTCAATGAAGACAAAGTACCAAGGAAGTGCACGTGTGAAGCGGACTCAACTGCAAAGGTTACGGAGAACCTTTGAGACATTAGAAATGAAGGTCGGGGAGTCAATTTCAGACTACTTTGGGAGAGTTATGAATGTCAGCAATGACACGAGGAATTGCGGCGAGGATCTGGAAGATGTTAAAATTGTTGAGAAGCTTTTGCGTACATTGACAGAAAACTACAATTTTGTGGTTTGCTCCATTGAGGAATCTAAGGACATCGATCAACTTTCAGTCGATGAACTTCAGAGCTCTCTTTTGGTGCATGAACTAAAAGTACGAAACAAAGAGATGGATGAACATGTCTTAAATACATAACATGAATACCGAGGAGGACGAGGAAGAGGTAGAAGCAGCTACGGGAGAGGAGGAGGCAGATATGGTCGAGGTCGAGGTCGAGGACGATTCAGAACGTTCAGTCAATCCATGGTTGAATGCTATAGATGCCATAAATTAGGGCATTACCAATTTGAGTGTCCCAATACAGAACGAGGAGCAAACTATGCGGAACTCAACGAAGAAGAAGAATTGCTTTTGATGGCACGTGCAGATATGGAAGATACGGAAAAAGAAGATACGTGGTTTCTTGACTCTGGCTGTTCCAACCACATGACTGGGAGTCGAAAGTGGTTTGTATGTATGGATGAATCTTTAAGACATACGGTGAAGCTAGGAAATAATCACAGGATGCCTGCAATGGGGAAAGGAAATGTTCGATTCGAAGTTGATGGGATTATGCAAACAGTAACAGATGTGTTTTATGTACCGGAGCTGTCAACTAATTTGCTAAGCATGGGTCAGTTACAAGAGAAAGGATTAGTCATTTCAATCAAAGGAGGGTACTGTAAAATATTTCATTCCGAGAGAGGTTTGATTTTTAATACAAGAATGACTACCAATCGAATGTTTTTCATCTCGGCCATAATAAAGCCACTCGAAGCAACCTGTATGAATGTTGTAGGAGTGAACTTGGTAGAGCTTTGGCATCAAAGATTTGGCCATATGAACAACAAAAGTATTCGAACGATGCAAGAAAAGGAACTTGTCAAAGGGTTGCCAAAGTTACAATCTTCATCCGAAGTGTGTGAAGTATGCAACAAAGGGAAACAACATCGTGAACCATTCTCTAAACAAAGCAAATTTCGAGCCACGGAAAAGTTACAGCTACTACATGCGGATCTATGTGGTTCGATTTCACCTGCGTCTCACAGTGAGAAAAGGTATGTTTTCACTATTGTTGATGACTTTAGCAGAAAAATGTGGTTGTATTTCTTATGTGAAAAAGCAGAAACGCTCAATACATTCAAGTGTTTCAAGAGAATAAGTGAGAAAGAAGCGGGGAAACCAATACGTTGTTTRAGGACCGATAGGGGTGGGGAGTTCAACTCTCTAGAGTTCAATGCTTTCTGCAGAGGAGAAGGTATTACGAGACAACTCACTACATCATACACCCCTCAACAGAACGGAGTTGTCGAGCGAAGAAATCGAACAACAATGAATATGGTACGTTGTCTTCTCACCGAGAAGAACATGCCAAAAACATTCTGGCCTGAACTGAAAATTGGGCTACTCACGTTATAAATCGAACCATGACAACGGCTGTCCAAGACATGGTTCTCGAAGAAGCATGGAGTGGAATTAAGCCAAGTGTGGAACATTTTCGTGTGTTTGGGTGTATAGCAAACGTTCATGTTCCTCAACAGCGGAGAGTAAAACTGGACAGCAGAAGCAACAAATGTATTTGCTTGGCGTTAGTAATGAATCTAAAGCTTATAGGCTTTATGACCCTATCACAAGGAAGGTTATTATCAGTCGTGATGTCATCTTTGAAGAGAAGAGAAAGTAGGACTGGAATAAAGTGAAAGATGAGACGTTGGATTTGGGAGAAGACAATCCAAGCGACAATGATACGTACTAAGTATTTAGTACGTAAAGTACCTTTTTATTCTCTTTTAGATAGGTTATTTTGCTTTCATATCCCAATTTTGAGTCATTTTGTCTCTTTTCTCTATTTTTATGCTAAGATGAATGAGGAACCTGTGTTTAGTGGAATTTGACCTAAATTGACCTTGTTTTGGACAGATTGAAGCCAGCGGATGCTACGAGATTGTGGTAGCAAGAACTGATGGTTGACAGCAAGATGCAAGAGACTTGGAGATGTTGACATGACTTTGGGAGGACTTTTGAAAGCTTGCTAAAGCTTTAATCTGATGTATTTTGAACTGATTTGTGATTTGTAACAAGACTAATATTAGTTACCTTCTAATTACTAGTTTGTATCATGTACTTTTAAGTTGGTTTTGAACTAGTTGTGGGTGAAAAGACCATTTTGCCCCCATAAATCCTTTGTATAAATAGGGGATTGTTGGGAGGAGTTTAGACACACCTCAACACCCACTTTCACCAACTTCTTTCTCTCTAGATCCTTTGTTCCCTCTTCAAGTAGTTTGCATGCTACTTGAAGAACAAGTCTTAATATTATAAATCTTTTGGTTACATTTCAAGTTCTTTAATCGTTTTCCATTTACTTGCTTTATTTAATCGCTTTATTTATATTATCGTTATTTATATTCCGTCGTTAATTTATTTACGCTAACTTGCATTATATTTCCGTCATTTATTAGGCTTTCCGCATCTTTATTATTCCGTCATTTATATTTCGTCATTTACTATCCGCATTTAGTTTATGTCTTTACTTATCGCAATTTACATTTCTCGTTATTTACTTTTCGTCATGAGTAGCTAACTTTATTAGCTCGGGTGTATGACGAAAAAGGTGGGTTTTTAAACCAAAATATAGTCGACCCTTTCATGTAACAACAATGTTTTACTTTTTCATTTCAAGTTTTATAAAACTAATGACACTTCTTGACGGGTTGATCACTTTGAAAGTGTTAAAGTGTCTTTGACTCTAAGCTGAGCCAATGTTTGTACGTCAACTTGGATGATATGGGAAGTAGACTTGAGAGAGTTGCTAACAAAGAGATTTGTTGTCCGTATTTTCTAAATTGTTAATTCTCGACGGGTTGATCACTCTGAAGTGTTAAAGTGGAATGGATTCAGAGATGAACCATTCAGAACACGTCAACTTGAATGATATGGGAATCCACTCGAGAGGGTGATTTTTAACAAAGAGATTTGTTTGTCCATATACTTTGAAGACACCATTTGTCACTTTCACTGGTCTGGATACCTCATAGAGATATGGGTTGAAAGCTATAATATCAGTACATTGGTGAAGTCCGAGAGGAATACCTTCAAAATAATTGGTAAAAATAGTTGTTACTGATTGCATGCTGTAGTAATCTGTCAGCATGGTTTCATGCTGTAGCATTTTGACAGCATTGGTCGACTGGAGATAATTTTTACTTCTCACCCTAAAAGTCATACACCCTAGCTTGCTTTATATTCTGTTATCTCCTGTTTTTAGTTGTATTACCTCTGTTCTAATCAAAGTCTTCAAAATCGCCTTCTGAAATCATTTCCTTAACCTTACTTTTTTTTTAAACTTTTACTACGATCCCTGTGGACGATATCCGGTACTTGTACCACTTTTATTACTTGAAAAACGATATTAGGACTATTTGTATACTTGCTTTTGGTCCTAATTGTTGTTTGTGGCTGTGGTTTCACGACCCATCAGGCAACCAAGATAACAAGAATGATGGAGTCGTTGATATTCCTCAATTGGCAGAGAAAATAGATGAAAGGGAAGACACACGTGAACAAGAAAATGAAGTTGACAACGATGTTGAAGTCTTTGATTTTCCTCAATCGGCAGAAAAATCAGATGAGAGGGAAGTCAGACGTGACAAAGATGCGCCTAAGAAAAGAACAAGAAAGGGGCCTATGTGGATGAGCAACTACGAGACTAGTGAGGGTCTCTCCGAGGGTGAACGAGAAGACAAAGAAGCCAAAGAAGCTGAAGCAGATTATGCATATTTCACACAGCTCGGAGACCCATTAACTTACACAGATGCAGTCAAAGGAAAAAAATGGTGTGATGCTATGGGAATTGAAATGAAAGCAATTGAGAAAAATGACACTTTGGAGCTAGTAGCACCCCCTGCAAACAGCAAAATCATTGGTGTGAAGTGGATTTACAAGACAAAATTAAAGGAAGATGGGAGCGTGGATAAGTTCAAAGCTAGATTGGTGGCTAGAGGTTACTCTCAAAGACAAGGAATCGATTACAATGAAGTGTTTGCAGCTGTGGTTCGTTGGGACACTATTAGGATTATGCTCGCAGTGGCTGCTCGAAAGGGGTGGATCGTAAATCAGTTTGACGTAAAATCAGCATTCTTGTACGGTGAGCTAAATGAGAAGGTCTATGTGATGCAGCCGGAAGGGTACATCAAGTGTGGGAATGAAGATAAGGTATATCGTCTCAAGAAAGCCTTATACGGGTTGAAGCAAGCTCCACGAGCTTGGTATAGCAGAATTAAGGCTTACTTCGATCGAGAAGGTTTTCAAAGTTGCAGCCAAGATCACAGCCTATTTGTCATGCGATTTGGAGAAAAATTCTTAATGGTTAGTCTTTACGTTGATGACTTAATATATGCTGGAAATGATATTAGGATGTGTGATGAGTTTAAAGATTCAATGAAGAGAGAATTCGAAATGAGCGACTTGGGAAGAATGAAATACTTCCTCGGAGTAGAAGTTCACCAAAGTTCAACGGGGATTTTTCTTAGTCAGAAGAAGTATGCAAAGGAGGTACTTGAAAGATTTAAGATGTGGAACTGTAATCCTGTCAAGAACCCAATTGTCCCAGGAACAACTCTTTCAAAGAACTCTGAAAGTAAGGAAGTTGATGCTACTCTCTTTAAGCAACTTGTGGGCAGCCTGTTGTACCTGACGACCACTAGGCCCGATATCATGTACGTTGTATGTCTCATCAGCAGATTCATGGCAAAACCTCTGGAGGAGCACCAGCAAGTTGCAAAACGAGTCTTGAGGTATGTAAAAGGGACTCTAGACTTTGGAAATATGTATAAGGCAGATGATGTTTGTGGATTGAAGGTTTATACCGATAGCAATTATGCTCGTGATATTGATGATAGAAGAAGCATATCAGGATATGTGTTTCTGTTAAGTGGTGCATCTGTATGCTGGAGCTCGAGAAAACAACCCATTGTTACTCTAAGCTCTACCGAAGCCGAATACGTTGCGGCTACCTCATGTGCATGTCACAGTATATGGGTGAAAGAAATTCTCGAGCAATTGACGTACTCTCAAGGTCAGGGTATTGAAATATTTTGTGACAATAGTTCATCAATCAAGCTCTCGAAGAATCCGGTTATGCATCAAAGAACTAAGCATATTGATGTTCGATATCATTTTTTACGTGACCTGACAAATCAAGAGGTGGTGAAGCTGTCGCATTGTGGAACAAGTGATCAGATAGCAGATGTCATGACTAAACCTGTGAAGCTTGAAACTTTTGTCAAGATGCGTGCTTTGTTGGGTGTGCAACAAAATGAAGTATAAACTGGATACTTCTATGAAGTACTTCCAGTTTAGGGGAAGATTTGTTGGAATTAGTGAACAAGGTAGTGGGTTTTATATTTTCAAGGTAGTGGGTTTTTATTTATTTATTATTTTCTTTAGTTGCTAATAATCCCTAGTCTTTTATTTATTATTTTCTTTGCTTTTCTGTTGCTTTATTTTTGTATAAATTCTGCGTACCATCAATGAAAATGGTGAGAGCTTTCACTAAAATACATGTGTTCAATACAAGTGTGTGCTAAGTTTTCCACAAAAACCGACAAATTCAATTATAAAGCATGATATTTTGGATAACTTATTTTTAAAACTTTTTATTTTGATATGTATAATTTTAAATATTTAAGTAACCGGGTAACCGGTTGAAGATTAATTTTAGATTGAAAAAAAAAAGACTACTTTTAAATTAAAAAAATTAATATCACTAACCACGTTAGCAACTAATATTGAGTTGGATATCACATCACTCGCCACATCAGCATGATGACTAGTTAATGTTTCAACCAGTTACCCAGATACTTAAATGTTTAAAACTTTACATCTTAAATATCAAAATGTAAGTTTTGAGAGTATGTTACCCAAAATAAAAATCAAGTTAAAATATTTTATTTTTTCATGAATTTACCCAAAATAAAAGCAATCGAAAGGAAAAATAAATATGTTTTTATTTATTTTTTTGAAATGGAAGAAAAAGATATGAAATAAATTTTCTTTCCATGTTTTTAAAACACGATAATTGATTAGGCGATCAAAATGATCAAGGAGACGTTTGGTTCGTTAGAATCCACCGAAATTGATGGAATTGGAATGATCAATTTCGTTGACCAAATTTCATTCAGACGTTTGGTTACCCGTGGAATAGAATTAAATTCCAAACATTCCCTTAAATGTGGATTTGATCATTCATTCATAAAAGTGTTGAAATTGAAATCCATTCCAACCAATATTTTGAAAATGACAAAAATACCCTCATTGAAATAAAAACCTAGGTGCTAAACTCCTTCACGATCAATTTCTCCCTCTCAATCGACAGATTATTCTGGTTACTCTCCTTCATCGGTTGAAGTCTGGACTCCTTCATGATCGATTTCTTCCTATGTGAATCCTTCACCGATAAATTTCTCAAATTCCATTCGATTTCTCATACCTGTACTGATCCAAATTACGTAGCCCATGTTCTCTAAAACCTATGGTTTCAACTTCATTATGGATTTCGACCTTAACTCTAACGAGCGTTAGATTCATTTGTTATATGCCCCACGTGAGGGCAATATAGTCATTTTGTCCCCCAACTCTCCCCTCTCCAAACAAAACGCTTCTCTCCATGACTCCTTTAATTGGTTTGAAGTCCCCCCTCCTCCCTAACTAAAGACTCCTCAACATTGTGGGTCTATTTCGACTTCAACTTCTGCATTTATATACAGAAGGTAACAGCCAACAACCAAGCGATAATGAATGAAATCAATTGTGATTAAACGAAACCGACTTTTATAAGTAAAAATGGAATCAGTGATGATGGGGTGGTCAAAGGCAGACCTATTATATTCCGAGCGGGATTTTCTTCACTCGTTTAGTCTTATATTGTAAGAATTTTTTTGGGTGACGAAAAAGTCTTTCGAAATCAACCAAAAAACCGAAAAAGTCTTTCAAAATCAACCAGAAAACCAAAAAAGTCATCAAAATCAAACAAAAATACCGAAAATACCCTAAAGATCAACCAAAAACTTGAAAAATTGCTTGAACGGTGGAATTTAACTAAAAACACATAGAGTGACTTTGCAGGTCTTTTATCCATCTTAAAGGTGCCTCCACTCAGTAAAAATTATGGGTCCGCCATTGGGGTGGTAGTTGAGGACATATACTTTTACAAATCTATACCCTAATTTTATTTACATAAAATTACAACATACCAAATGACCAAAATACCCTCGTGTAACTTGCACATGAGGGACACTTAAGGGATGGCCCTAACATCCGTTAAGCCAAATACAAAATCCGCAATAAAATAGAAACCATAGGGTTAGTGGTTTAATTTTCAAACTCTATAGACGGTAACCAGAGTATGCACGTATTTTTTTTCATTAACCTGGATATCCAACCCGCTATGTGAGCCGACTAATCTCAGGACGACCATCTGCTTTGCAGATAGCCCGGAGTCACCGCATTTGAACCTCCGCGGCCATAAAGGAATTTTTATTGCTCATTGGATTTGAACCTGGGATCTCCTGATACTTTTAACCTTTAGAGTCAAGCTCAAACCAATCAGGCACCATCCTTGTGGTTGTATGCACGTATTTTTATACTTTACTCTTTCAGATTCGACAAAGGCATAACAAGTCAACAACTGTTGTGATACCTTATGACGTCACTCAAGGAATAATCGACAACAATTAACATGTTCTTTTTTTTTTTTTGAAGTATATAATATATTTTATATACGACAAATACAACAAATAAACTCACACACTCAAAAGCCCTTTTGGTGAGGTTTGAACCCTGACCTCCTCGGAGGCAAAAGACTCAAATACCGCTAGATCAAATGCCCTTTTGGTAACGATTAACATGTTTTATTACACAACGATTTACATTTGTACAAAAAAGACCAGTATATAAAAATAAATTAAACGAATAAAATACTTTCACCAAAAACGATACCCAACACCAATGTAACTTTCACCGGTTTATATATACTGATACACCGTAAAAGTTACGAGATGAGAGATCTGAACTGATGTTGACATCAGTTCGACGAGTTTCAACCATTTAAACAAGTTTATTTAAAATAAAATTTTAAAAAAAATAATCAAAAGTTCTCCTTGTGGAAGTCAAATTTGGTAGAAGTTTTGTGAGAGAAATCTGAAGCTAGTTGTTTCAACTCTTTTACTGGTGCCGGTGCTCCACAATAAAATACCCCTGCAATTTTCAAAACTCGACATGTTAGAAGAAAAAAATCCACTCCAAAATAATGTACGTTTTGATGAGCATAAAATATAGGCATCAAAACGTATATATATGATAGATTTTGTAATTGTTACTCTCTTCGGGTTGGGATCACGTGAGACAAGACTGTTTTCGTGAAACACGATTTTTACACTTGAAACTCCACATTCATTTTGTTGTGGAGTTTCAAGTGTAAAAATCGTATCTCACATGATCCCAAGTCTACTCTCTCCATCCCAAAATAAATGTCAACAATAACAAAAAGCACAGAGTTTTTAAAATGTTTGATTATCAAACTTTTTGATTAATCAAATGACAATTTTACCCTTCATAATAAATTGAGTAATTAATTTCTCGATTTGGTAATTAAGGGTAGAATTGAAAAGTTGCACTATTTTTTAAACTTCTTATTTTGGGACGGATGGAGTACAAGACGGAGAGAATAGAGAGAAACTCACCAACACGGGAATCGGTGTGTGTAAGAGCGATCCGCTTATAAACGGTTCGCCAATTCGGCTTAGCGAAATGCGACTTCACTCGGGTTCCCGAGACGACATCGACACCGTTCTTGGCATGATTAAGTGACTGAAGCATCGTGATGAGGGCGGACCGAGCATCGCCTTCTTCGTAAACGCTCGTGCAATAATTGTGCATCTCGATCACTCCGTTTTGATCCATTTCGGCAACCTCGTTCATCACTCCTTTGAACCAATCGAACGACCCTTGTTCTCTTGTGACCCAATAGAAGTAAGCTCTCGTTGTCCTGAAGTTGGTCGTGTTCTTCTTCGATAGTGGCGATCCTGGCGGCAACTGACCGTTGCCGCCGTTTTCCAAGGCTTCTTCTTCCTCCTTTTTGGCTTTCATGTTATTCACGATGTCTTTCACGATACTGATCATTGGGGTTGCTCCGATACCTAATCCCACGAGCAACACCACATCGTATTTCTTGTAGTCTTGTGCTGGCGCTCCGTATGGCCCGTCAATTAGAACTTTCGGGAAACTGTCGATAAATTTGATTGAGAAAGTTAGGAAACAAGTGGGGATTTTGATCAAAGAAATCCACATCATTGGCCACATCAAAAAATAATATCGAGTTGTATGCCACGTGTAACCGGTTAATGTTTAAACATGTTACCTATGTACTTAAATGTTTGAGGTGTTACATCTCAGGTACCAAAATTAAGGTTTTGAAAGTACGTTACCCAAAATATAAATTAGAGCAAAGTACGTTATATTTTCCGGCAATTTGCCTTCATTTTTGTTGTTCGAGAACAAGAAGTTATAATGAAAACCAAGAAATCGTGATCCGAATACTTACTTTGCAATGCCTCCTTGATTCTCAGCTCTTAGCAGTCCACTTTTGCCGTTAGCCGGTGGTTGACATACCTGAAAAAGACCAAAATCGACACCGGTTAGCTGATAATGGACCATCATAGGCACCTTAAACGTACCATGGTTCGTTTCAACTTATAAACCGGCTTAGTCCGGTTGGAGTCCAACATAAGCTAGACTCATATCTGTATATCTGTATATATATATATATATATATATATATATATATATATATATATATATATATCTGTGTATATATATATATCTGTATATATATATATATATGTGTGTGTGTGTGTGTGTATACAGTATATATGTGTGTGTGTAGAGGGGGTTCAGGTGAAAACCCCAAAAACAGATGAACACCCTAGTAACCATTCATTAGCACGACATGCACACGTCCATACAAGTAATTAAAGTTGTTTCTTGGTTACTATGCACGTTTGCATGTTATGCACATGTGCATACCAGACAAATTACTTGTATACACATGTGCATACTGTACAGATGAATGTAACGGTTATCAGGGTGTTTCTCAGTTTTTTTTGTTTTTTTTATGATTTTCCCCGAACATGACCCTATACACACGTCCCCTATCTATAAGTGCCCTTTTTCAGAAAGATATTCAAAAAGGGGTTCCATGTATCATGTATCGGAGCTGGGGTCAAGCACCATGTAGGGAAGTCTCGGTTCACGAATCAAGACATCGAAAACACTCACAAACCAAAAAAAGGTACCTGAGAAAAGACTGTTTTTAGTTGCCGGGTCCAGTCACCTAGTGTTCGGATATGCACACTTAGGTAGTCATCTCCTGGTGCCGAAGTTATCGAAAACGGATGCCTGAACCATCGATAAGTTAGTTTATACACTATTTCCGTTGCAAAGAGAAGAGCGGTTTTTTAAGCACAAGACTCACCATTCAAAAGGCGAAACAGCTTTACAGTTCACAAACATGTATTGCCCGCTTTTGTATTTGAAGCCTTGAGGCTTCGACATATGAAGCGTCAATACGTTCCCAGGGTAAACTGCAACCTGTAAAACACACAAAAACGACCGTAAAACACTACACGAATCCCACGAAATTGAAAAAACGGATTGAAACCCATCGATATCCGGCATATTAACGCCATTTTGTGATAATTATGGTAACGACCCATAGCAGCAGGCTTACTCAATAACCTTGAGCTTATATGGAGCTCACAAATCTAGTTTTTTTATCCATGTGGGATGGGTTGTAACAATTACCTTCTGTATCTTGACCGGCCTAACACTAGATCGTAACGCCCTGATCAATCTCTCAGCCACGTAAAGCAAGATCGGAACCGCCAAGTACATCCAAGTCTGTTGTTACCAAAAAGCATATGATTCAGTTCAATAGTCCCAAAAACGTTCATATAACGAATCTTTTAAAGTTTGTATATATATATATATACACACATATATATAAAGGGTCATGAGAGAAAACCGCAAAAAAATGAAAAACTGAGGAACACTATTCCTCTGGTAACATGCACATGCGCATACAAGTATTTGTCAAGTATGCACATGACGAGCATAAAAACCAAGAAACAGCTTCAGTTACTTGTATGCACATGTGCATACCGTCCAGATGAATGTTTATCAGGGATGTTCCTCAGTTTTTCATTTTTTCGGGAGTTTTCTACTAAACCTCCCTCTCTCTCTCTCTATGTATATATATCTTATATGTTATGTACGTATACTCACCGTTTTCTTGTACCATTCCTTGGTGAGGTAAAGTTTGATTCCGTGGACTATAAGCAAGGTATAGACGATAATGAATAGGTGATGGGAGTACCAAAAGGCGTTAAAACCAGTGAGTTTCTTTAGCGGTTTGGGTAGGTTGAGTCGGCCACGCCTTAGCCACGGGGTTGCTAGCGTAAAGGCTATAGCCATTAGAACCACCATTATGATCCCGGTATACCCTTCGGCTCCCTTCACGAAATGCCAATAGCTATCGGGTTGCTCCCCGAAATACTGAATCATCGGTTCGTACTCCTCTTCGGTTGCACTAATAAGTCTCGGGAAATCACAGGCTAAATGTGAAATAGCGTGAAGACCGACTCCGAACATGATCCCGACTGCAATCACCTAGTAACACCGCAGAAAGTTTAGTGCAAAACATTGGTAAATTAATGAACTACATATATATCGTGTGTGTTAAAGGCCCCAGATCGGCTAGATTTGGATCTTTTTACTTCAATATATATATATATACATATATATACATATATATATACATATATATATATATTGGAACCTCGTTTCTCTCAAGGGCTTTTTTGGAGAGTAATCTGGGGTACCGCATATTTCTACATGGTATCAGAGCCGATATCTTCCATCTAGTAGATTTGTGCCCGTTTGGCCTCCGTTGGAGGAGCGTTTGAATCTAATATGCCCAACACGAAGGATAAAGAAGCTCACTTTGTGGAAATTGAGGTTATCGTCAAAAGGAACAACGACACCGAGTTTCGTCTTGTTCCGAAGCCACGTGATGGTGTTTCGACACACGGGTAACAATATTAGAGCCATGTTTAACTTGAGGGTCTCAGCCGCGCCTTTAGCAACAGAAACACAATGTCCCATTACGTCAAATGCAGCTCGATCCTTGTACTGAAGGTACTTCCACGTAAACAAACCAGCCATGGCCCCTATCCAAAGTGTAATCACCCAACATCTTTGCCAATTATCTTGCAAAAAGTACTTAAAACGATCGTACCCTCGTCGTACGATGCTCTGATCGTTAGGGTTCCTGAGCTTCGTACTCAACATTTGGCTCAGGTTTTTGCTTTCACCTCGCACGGTTTGGGTGGGCGATTGCAACAAAAGCGTCTCCAAGTTCTCGATCTGGATTCAAGATTGCAAATTTGTATCATTAATCATAAAAGCTTCGTTTATTAATGAAATGTGTCGAACTTTAACGAATTAAAATGACGAATTATGTCTACCATGATGTAACCGAGATTCTCGGGGTCCAATTCTTCCATGATCAACGCTGCATATTCATCGGCTTGTTTCTGAATGTTCGATAACTTGTTTGCTGAAGCACTTAGGCCTATAATCTGTATTATATGAACACCAAATAACCGGTTATTTGTGTTCTTCGTCGAGAATAACCGAAACTCAACTTCCAATTTCTTGGGGGGAATCTTTTTATACTCCCTCCGTCCCAAAATAAATGTCCATAGGAAAAAAGACACACAGTAAGATGGGATTTCGAGACTATATAAGATAAAATGTGTATTTAGGCTATGTTTGATAAACTAGCTAATAAGCCGTCTATTAGGCTTAATAGTTAAAGCTAGTTGTTAGCTGACAAGCTTATGCATAAACTAGTTATATTGGTAAAAAAAATTATCTGATAACGGGATCGAAAAAAGCTAATCAGACGGAAATCGATAAGGGTTCGTACCTCTCGGACTTCGGCTTCGGTTATCCTGCCATCTGCATCTTTATCAACCCTAAATTTATGTTCTTGAATTAGTTAAAATGTTCATTGAAAACCCATTTGATTTTGATGAAATAATAAATAAATTCATGAAAAAATAGAGAAATGGTTAATAGACAAATACAAGGGGGTGTTTGGGATTGCTTATAAAAACAACTGACTTATTCCGGTGTGATATCGGTAATAAGCATTTTTTTGAGTGTTTGGATAAACAACTTATACCGGTACCAAACTGGTAATAAGAAAATTTTGAAGAAGTGAGTCTAACTTATAATAAATTGACAAGCACTTTTGCATTAGTTGCTTCAGATAAACAATCTCAAACACCCCAAAGTCTAAAAATGGCTATTTTAATTAATTTATAAAAAATTATTATAAATTCTCACATATCAAAGAAGGTTTGAAGCCTTGAATCGAAACTTTGATCCACAATTTGGTCCCAGAACTCCTTCAATTGTGCTTTGTTAATCAAGTCGCCGGTAATGTTCCGTCTCCGGCTAAGTGCATCGAAGAGTTCGCCGGCGAAGTCCTTTGAATCCTTGTTCATCCCTGCCGGAATTTTAAAAACACGGTGAATAACTAAAACGGAATACAGAAAAAGACGAAGAAGAAAAAAGTGATCGGAATTATGGCTTACCAATGCATTCTCCGAAAAGTGCCCGTGGAAGTAAGCCGGTGGTGGCGGCGGTGAGTTCATCGAACCGCTTCTCCAACGCGGCCCACGCCGCCGCGCCGTCGGTTTTGGTGATAAACTTCAGCCCTTTCAAAGCATGAGTCGCGGCTGACTTATTCCGATCGAAATGACCGGCTTGTGGTCGTTTCGAATACGACGTCAACCGCTTAAGCTCCTCCGACACCTGTCGGATTCTCGCCGACGCATTTCGAACCACCGTCGATCCCAACGAAGACCTCTTCTCCAACCCTTTAGCCAATAAAGTCAGCTCCGGATCCTCCATGTCACCACCGCCGGCGGTCTTAACACTGTGAACCGCCACCGTATCTTCACCAACATCCAAAGTGATCTCAACGTAATCGTCACTATTCCGAGATTTAACACTTCCGCCGGCGCTGCTACCACCGCCGTCCTCCGGGATATTAAACCTAGCACTTTTACGAGTACCTCTTTTGTTCAACGGACCACTGAACGCCCTCCGATCAGCTCCGACGACTTCCGTATCTGAGTGGCGGTTACTACCCATCTCTACAAATCCTTCTCTACCATCATCTGTACCCATTTTTTGCATCTGAATCAAACCCAAATCAAGAGAATCCAAATCCCAAATTCACCCAACAAAATTCTGGGAAAACAACAAACACCCAGAACAATATAACCGATTTGATTGAAGAAATTCCCAAAATACGAATCGAACTTTTTGGATTTTTGAAGAGATCAAGTAAACCTTGAAGTTCTGTGAGGGTTGAAGATGTACGGAAATGGTGGGATTTGAAGAAGAGAATATATAGAAATGGATATGGAAGATTTTTTGGAGGTGGGGTTGTTGAAATGAGTCTACAAAAGGCAGCTTCTGCACCATCTTCGTTCTGGAAGAAGGGTCCGAGTTATCGGTAGTGTGTTTTAGAGAAGGAGTCAACGGTCTCGACTAGCATTTGATCATGTCAAATTGACGCTAATTAACGGTAATTTGGATTATAAAGTCATTAAATATACTTTAATTACATGGAATAAATAATAAGTGCATTATATATGTATGGGCCTTTCTTGTAAATCATGTGATTTTTTTAAATTTTTTTATGTTTTAAAAAAAAAATACACGTCAAAAAGTTTCACGTTATGAACTAAATACATATAAAACAAACTAGTGATGTATCCGCGCGATACAGCACGGATGAATCACAATTCTAAAACATTAGTTTAGCCTTTAATCATAAGTTTGTGTGATTATTTTACAAGTCAACTAATATATAAAGTTGAAGGTTAACATGGTGTATTAACAAGATCGATTAAAAAAATAATTACACGCATGTTGAGTTTCTAAACTCATATAAAGTTGAAGGGTTGGGGGTGGGTGCATGCATGATCTGAAACCCTTTATGATATTGTTGCTTCAAATTTCAGTGTACTTCAACATAAAGAAGAACTTTGAATTTGGGTTCATAATAAGAAACAAATAGAGTGTCAAACAACTTTGAGAAGAACAAACATATATTTTTCATGTAAATACGGCTTACTTAAATCTGAAACTTTGACCAAACAAATGGTATGTTTTAAGCATTTGTACATTACGCATTATAGTTTGTACTTAAGAGATTTTTGAATCTCTTGCATAAAATGATAGTACTTTATGCTTTAAAACTTGTAATTAAGACTTTTGTCTAAATGTTTACTAATGTAGTATAGATAGATTGTGAAATGCACATAGTGAATAATAAATGTATTTATATTATCGGAGACGTTCTTGAGAACTCTGTAAATTGTGTGATCTTTGAGAACCAGTGTATAATGTGATATTTTGATATGATTTTTTTCATCTGAGGTTGTAATTTAATATATTAATTAACATATTTTTGTTTCACATGTACTAGATTCACAATATGAACTTTTTTGTGTGTGTGCTTTATGAAACAAAAAATACACATAAAAAAGTTTCACATTGTAGACTAAATATATGTTAAACAAATATATTGTAAAACAAATATATGTTAACAAATACATTTAACACTATATTTAGACAGATTGAAAATAATATGAAACAAAATCTTAAAGTAGAAACTATTACAAATCTCATTAATTAAAGAGTCTCAAATAATTAAACTTTATGTTTAATTAAAAATATAAAAAATAAAGATTTTAAAGCTTTATGTTTTTAATAGAATTTAAAAAAATAGAGAATAGTTGGCGGAGTTAAAGGATAGTTTATCGAATACTTACTCGGTAAGTGTCTATCGGTAAAATTAAACATTATCATGCATCGTATCCAACAATTTACCCGGTAAATATTTACCGTGGTAAGAGTCATCGTTCTCACTTACCGGGCAAGACTCTTGGTCCTTGTCTCGTTCTTTTCGGGCAAGATTCGTGGTTCTTACCATGTTCATTTGATAATGTAATGTGACTTAGTAAGCATTTACCAAGATAACCGTTTGATAAACGGCCCCTTAATTATTTGTTACCAACGAGATTAAATATATTATATTATTTTATATAAAGTCTTTAAAAATTGTATTTAAATGGTAAATTTATCTGATATTTTTCAATAATTAGAATTAATGTTGAAAAACTCTAAGATCGGTGGCTGGTTAGAGGATTTGTTTTTTGATTAACATGTATATTCAACCCACTATACGAGCCGATTAATCCTAGGGTGATTTTGCGGATAGTCCAGAGTCACCGTATTTGAACCTCCGTGGTCACGATAGGATTTTTATTTCTCATTGGATTTGAACCTGTTAGAGATTTTGTTGAGGAGGCTCTTAGAAAATCAAGAGCGTCAAATGGTTCAATGATGCCCTGAAGTCTGGGTTCGTTTCCTATAAATCTCGTAACTCGTATACTGGATTCTTTAGCCTCGGAATTAGAGACGATGAAACTGTTAAGGGCGTTTTTAACCATTGTGAATGCTTTAACATCAATAACCGTTGATTTGTTACCGTAGACGAAGATCCAAAAGTAACCATTTATATCAACCATAATTCATGTGGAGCTTAGCGCTGTAAACTGAAGTTGGCACCATCACTTCTCAGTGAAGCTGATCGAAGATCTTTTCAAGTTGTCGCTTCATCGGCTAACATTGCAACATATGGAGTAATTAATTCTGCTACTGTTTTTTTTTTATTAACCTGGATATCCAACCTGTTATGCAAGCCGACTAATTTTAGGACGACCACCTGTTTTGCAGATAGTCCGGAGTCATCGCATTTGAACCTTTGTGGCCACAAGAGGATTTTTATTTCTCCTTGAATTTGAACATGTGACCTCCTAGTATTTTTGACCTTTGGAGCCAAACTCAAACCAATCAGAAACCACCCTTGTGGTTTAATTTTGCTACTATTAGGGTCAAGAATGAGAACTTTTGTATATTTTTTAATTTTTTATAATATTTTCAAATTTATATTTTATTTAAAAAAATATTATTGTTTGTTCAACCACATAAAATTGTATTATAGCATCAAGCAGAGACCAAAAAATAAAATGAAAAATTAGAATCGAAACATATCTCGTTGCGTTATATGGGTACCATTCTGGTTATATTAAAAGTAATAATATAAACCAAAAGAGTGGTGTCTGATTGGTTTGAGCTTGACTCCAAATGTCAAAAGTATCAGAAAGTCTCAAGTTCAAAGCCAATGAATAATAAAAATCCTCTTGTGGCCACAGAGATTCAAATGCGATAACTTCAAGCTATCTACAAAACATGTGGTTTCCCTAGAATTAGCAGATTCACATAACGGGTTGGATATCAGGTCAATAAAAAAATAATAATAATATAAAAACATATTTGCATGACTCAATTATTCTTAACGAACTTATTGCAATTGTTGACTACGTGACCAGTCAACTTTTGCCAAATTCAACTGTGGATCCACTTGCTTCTAAACGTACAAGTTTCCAAGCGTTTTGTACAACCATCTTTTGGTCAATTTTGTTATCTTTTTGTCATTTCCTCGAACCATGGTTCGAATATTTCAAGACGGGATAAAGTTGATTAAAAGCCACCACAACGTCGTCGTATTGGTAAATCAAAAACCAATCAACACAAAACCGAAAAATATAAAATAATGAATTCAAAAAATAAATGTAACTTTAGGGGCGGATTCAGTAATAATTTAGGCATGTTGAGAATATGTGGAATACTGTTAAGGGGCGGATTCAGTAATCATTTAGGCATGTTGATAATATGTGGAATACTGTTAGGGGGCGGATTCAGTAATAATTTAGGCATGTTGATAATACGTGGAATACTGGTAGGGGACGTTTTGTTTGATGAAATGGTTTTGAAAGATTTGAATTTTGTAAAAAGATTTGGATTTGAAATCGTTAATGTTATTAGAATACACATTAAATATCTAATTAGGTTAATCAAATACATTTAAAAAATACGTTTTATTGTTGTTTTATAATTGTTTTTCAATCAAATGCACTTAAAAATTATGTTTTTTTATAGTTTTGTAATCGGTTTTCAATCAAATACATTTAAAAAACATGTTTTATTGTAAATTTATAATTTGATTTTCAGTCAAATACACTTAGAAAGCTATAAATACATTTAAAAATACATTTTTTTAATATCCGGCCGGTCACGAGACAGGCCTTGTTTTTTTTATGAAAACCATAACTGGTCCTTAACTGGCTGTCCTAAACCGGTCCCAATCGGTCCCGGCCCATTTAGCCATCTCCACTGAACAACATACCAGATCATTAAAATAACAGTAAGGCAATAAATATATACATTATGACAACCAATACACCGAAACATACATGTCTCTATTTGAACATGTAATGTAAAAGTATGTCGATATTTATTGTTTGTTGACACTTTATTTAATAGTGTTCTGAATTGTTGGTTGATCATTCATCACCGATAATTCTCAAGTCATATTCCATAAAACACTTTTGCTCTATTTTTTATCGTTGAATATAATATCGTTCAATCCGTCCAATTCCAACTTCCACGCGGAGTTTGAAAATACTTTATTTTCAATAATTTGTATTGAATCTTATGATTCTTTTCCAGATATATTACATTCCGTATTTCATTAATCGAGCAATTTATAAACAATCGACACCTTACTTTACATCATATATGAGGTTACAGCTATCATAGGTAATAAATGATATATAATATATATATATATAGAGAGAGAGAGAGAGAGGTGATTTATTATACAATTCACTACATTTGTACAACTAATACAATTCAATATCAATCATCCATTTAATTTGATGAATACGTGATCTTATAAAAGTTTTGATTGTTTCATAATATAAAGTATTGATCATAATTAATAAACCTAACTTCCGTAAATATTCAAATCAAATCGTAATACATGAACTATCATCATTTCCATAAATATCTCAATTGATTGGGTTGCATTAGTTGTACACATGTGATGAGTTGCATTTGAAACTGTCATCTCTCTCTCTCTCTCTCTCTCTCTCTCTCTCTATATATATATATATATATAGGGTTGGGTTCACGTGAGACCACATGTTTTTTCATGAGACCCGTAAGACCAATTTATGTCCATTGATCAACTTTATAAGCTAATGATCTAATGGTCTATAATTGCACAGTGGCAATTTTGTGATTATGAATGTTCAGGTTGTAGATCTAATCCAAAGGTTGAGAATTTGTCTTACGGGTCTCACGGGTCTCACGAAATCCCTTGTTCTCACATGATCCCAAGTATGTATGTATGTATATATATATATATATATATATATACACACACACATATATATATATATATATATTTATTTATTTAGAGACATGTTCTTTTGTTAACCCAATAATTGGTGTTAACTTTGTGAACCAATCTTGGTCATTGATTCTTAAAATTTATGGATGAGATCAATTTTGACATATTTGTAATTAATTAAAAATGAAGGATATCAAAACATAGGTGAACAGTTGTATTTTTGGGAGAGATGTCCAAATCGGTTACGAATCGATAATTAATTAATTACATCAGTAACAAATGGGTAATTGCTCATTCCTTTTATAGTTCATAGAATCATTTAGTTGCATTACGAACACTTATGAATACAATATGTACATATATGTAACTTATTAACTAATCTTAGTTTCTGGCTTTCACATATGAACACTTATTTGCACCTATTAGAACTTATAAACACTAATGTAATAGGCTTTCACATGTGAACACAATAATATATGATCAAAATGTTTCGTTATTGACTAAATGTTAGATGTATATATATACTGTTTTATGAACACATTGAAACACATGTGAACAATATATACACCATATGAAGACTAGCGACCAAATATATGTTGAAGATAAAACATCCAAGTTTCTTATCATATTAAAATAACGCGTCATCTATAATTTGGAGAAAAAAAAATAAACATTATTTTTGCTATAATCATGGGATTGATGTTTTTGTAACCGCTCATTAATGCATGTGAAGCTAAGACAAAAAATATATATATATTACCATTGTGTCATCAATATTAATTATTATATGGTGATAGAAGAACCTAATCTAACAAAAGCTTGTGATTGGTCTAAATGGTTTGTATAATTAATACATTTTTCATGGTTACGCTCTCTCTCTATATATAATGTTAACATATCAATTGTCATAAAGAGTTTGTATCATATTGTATAAACATAAATGATGTAATGACTGCAACAAAATTTGTTTTTGGTGACGATTACATTTTATATTTTATAAAACGTACGATATAAAAATCAATAATCAGATGATTTGTGTATTAAGTAATGAGTAATATTATACTGTTCAAATCGGTATCAGTGACATATTTTATATTCGATGTATTTTTAGCCCAATTCCACTTTTTTCGTGTGTCTTTCTCTAAAGATTTTTTTGGTTCATTTAGATGGACATTTACGGTTTGGTGGTTGATTTCGAGGGATTTTTTTGGTTTTCTAGTTTGTCGTTTGTATTTTCTAATAACCCAAAACACCCTCTCAAAAGTTTATCAGATGTACCGTTCGTTACCTAAAAAAAATTGTAGCTGTGAAGATCGGTTGAGTGGGTATATGAGACCTTATTTGAGTCTTTCATCGGCCCTCCTCTGAACTCGGTAATAATTTTACCTATTTTATTTGATTATCTTCAGAAAAATTAACTCAACTTCGGAGTTCTTTGTTTACCTCTTAATAGTTCCATTAAGAGGCAACATCCAAACCGTTAAGAGGTGAATCTTGTTTGGTAAAAAAAAATGTCTCATATTGGTTCTAAAAATCTCTAAACGATTTTGTATCATGGGCCTCCTTAACCATTCACCACCCTAATTTCATTGTAAACAACTAATAAAAAATTATATTTCATTTTACATTATATCACGAGAGTCTTTTAATCATTCTGATCACTTAATCATTTTGTATCAAATCATTCAACAACTGACAAACAACCTTTTCAATTATCTTTTTCATATAATAGTTTTTTATTATTAAATCTTTTTAGGAAAATACAACAAATTCAATTTTTTCAACTATTTATTTTCTGAAAAATACAACATTTGAATTACGTGTGAAATTAGGACAATTTTGTTAAAAGAAAAGTCAACCTGGAGACTTAACGCTATCCGTTGACTTTCAAAATTCATGGCGCATCTCGATTGCAATTTTGACCAATCCACTTGAGCGGTAACCGTGAATAAAAATTATGTTTAATGACAAAGTGTCTTAGGTTTCGTTTATCTGGATAAACGTTTATCAAGTCAATTTATATTATCAGATAAACATGGTAAAGATTAAGGGGTTGTTTGTTTACCTCTTAATAGTTTAATTAAGAGATAACTTTTGAATCGTTAAGAGGTGAATCTTGTTTGACAAAAAAAAAGTCTGTCTCTTAATGATTCTAAAACCATCTGAATGATTTTGGATCTTGGATCTCCTTTAACCATTAAGAGCCCTAATTTCGTTGTACACAATTATCAAACAATTATATTTCATTTTGCACTATATCATGAGAGCCTCTTAATCATTCTGACCACTTAATCATTCAGCAATTGCCAAACAGCCCCTATGAATTTTACCCTGTAAGAGCAAAAGCAAGAATCTCGAGTCTTACTCGGTAAGTGAGAACAAAGACTCTTACCATGGTTAGCGCTTACCGAGATAAATTGTTGCATACGATGCGTTTTAGTGAATAAAATATTGTCCAGTAAGTAAGTGATGATGTTGAATTTTACAGGTAAGTGTTTACCGGGTAAGTATTTAGGTAAACGGCCTATTAGTGTCTATTTGACGGTTACTAATTTAGGAATTGTTTGTTTACCTCTTAATAATTTTATTAAAATACAGTTTCTTAATCGTTAAAAGATAAATCTTGTTTGCCAAAAAAATAGCCGCTTAATGATTATAAAACCCTCTTAACGATTTTGTATTATCGGCAATCCTTGACGATTCAACACTTTAATTTCATTGTAAACAAATATCAAACAATTATATTTCATTTTTCACTATATTATGAGAGTCTTTTAATCATTTTGCAACAAATCATTCAGCAACTGTTAAACAACCCCTAAATTTGTAGTTTACAGTGATATTATTGACAGATTATCCCAACCAGATATATTTTAATTCGTATTAATTTGATTATATTAACATGTTATTTAATCTACCAAACGTTTGTCTCCCATGAGGTCGTGATAAGTAACAATAAATTAAAAACAGGCTTTTGAATACGCGACTAATGTTAGTTAAGGCCGAAAAGGTTAGTTAATGAACGGGATTTATTGAACCGAACAAATTAAGGTGGACCGTTACAGATATTAATATATTAATATTTTAGATTTAAAAATAAAAATAAAAATGTAATTTTATTTTAATTTTAATGCTTTAATATTTCATCATATTAATACGGATGTTTATTCTGTATATGAAGATGCAATCAATTAATTTTATAAAGTTTAAACATATAGTTTTAGAAAGGGCAAATTACATGAAACATATAATTTTAACCGAATACCACATCACTCATTATATCAGAATGGTAATCGATTAATGCTTCAATCATTTACCCGAGTACTTAAATGTTTAAAACTTTACTTTTTAGATACCAAAATGAAAGTTTTAGAAGTACATTACCCAAAATAAAAATAAATTTAAGTACGTTATTTTTTTATGCAATTTGCCCTTCTGAAAAAAAAAACTATATGTATATAATAATAAGTTGTAAAAGTTAGATTATAAAATATTATGCTTTAATAATGTTTTTACATGGTTCTAAAAACTTTACTCAAATGTTGTATAATGTAGTAAATATGTGTGTGTAACAACTTGTATAACGTGGAGGACGTTTAATCAAGATTCTGAAACAAAAAGAAAAACGTAAATACAGATATATACATACGACAGATATACGGAAGACATATACTGTTTCCGGGTGCATATGTATCGTTCCGAATCTGATTTAGATTTAAAAGTTCATTCCCATATCTGATTTGTATCCGTTACTGATGCCTAACATTCGTCCTATACAAATCTTTGCAGATCTATTTTTGTTGCCATCGCTATATAATGTGAAACGAAGACTTTTAGTTGCCATAAAAAAGTCTAAAACCTTCCAATGATTTGTCTTGTGATAAGATTTATGTGTAACAACCAATATTTTAATGAAACATAACACGTACATATGTTGACACAAATAAAAAACCGTTAAAATTCAACAATACGGGTTTGAAAATCCTCCGGTTGTTATACCAAAATATTTTCCATTTTCCTATTTTTAATATTTAATATCCAACGTAAACAGTATCGTTGACTTGTTCAATAGATCCTAAACTAAAAGTTAATGTCAGTATTCACAGTGGTAAGAATTAATGTCAGTATTCACATTGGTAAGAATCAGTGTCAGTAGTTGAAGTGGTTTGTGTCTTGTTGGAACTGAATCATACTGGAACGACGATTTGACATAAAATAAAATTAATAAAACTGTGAACCAGATCGATGTAAACTAGAGTTGTTCATGGGCGGGACTACCCGTTAGACCCGGCCCATGTTGGACAACCATTGTCGAGAACATGGGAGGGCTCGGATTTGTTCGTTAAAATTAACGGACAGATATGGGCAAGTAAAAATAAATATGGATAGGCTCGTTCGGCCCGTTTATGTTTTATAATTTTTTTTTACCATTAATTAAAATTATAGTAGTACATTTGAGAACCCAAAAGGCTCTACATTATATTTATTAACATTCTTATGTCAAAAGTCCTAATCGGTCAACAATTGATAGAGTCAGTAGTTGCTTAAAGTTTTACTTGCAACAATGTTTTTCCTTTACTTTTTGGTTCCATATTAATTAAGAGTTACACTTTTTAGGACCGTCAGTCCGTGGGCAAGCCCGACCCGTTTATAGGGCAGACAATGACAAGTTATCAAGCCCAAAAAAGGCTTTAGTTTACAATATTAGACCAGTTGGATAAAAAAAACAAGTTAGGCTCCGCTCAGACCTGCAACTTATCATCTCTAATGTAAACATAGAGCTAGTTCGGTTTGAAACCAGACCATGAAGTCTTGTATTACTTTGATATACACCAAAAGGACGACCTTTGAAGTTCATAAACAACACTAAGAAAAGTTTGGCTCCTGTTTTGAATTTGACTGTAACGAGTCGAACTGAACCCAAAGATGTATTTTGAAAAAAACAGGTAAAAAACCCCAAAAATGAGAACTGTACTGAACATATCTGGTTTGGTACAGTCCAGATTTTAGATTTGTTGGTTCGGATTGAGTTTTACACACCCTTAAGTATCGATATGCATTTATATTACATCGTCTGATATTACAACATAAACAGACTATCTGCAAATATAAAGTCACGAGTCAAACAGAATCACAATAATATAACTTGTTTGGTAAAATACACGATCGAAGACGAATATGTCGTATTTAGATGTGAGCATGAATACGACTTTAATTGGTCCTCACATATTTAATAATAAATAAAGGGGCAAAAATATATTAGGGCGTAAGTAATTTGCATACGTATAAAACACGTATCTTGTATATATTTTTTTGACACGTTTGTATAATAAGGATATAAATTTGTGTCTTTTTAGGCCCCGTTTAATTTATAGAATTAGATTGTATTTAGATGAATTTGAAATTGAATTTCATTTAAATCTCGTGTTTGGTTTAAAGGATTTCTATAATTTTAAATCTCGAAATCTCTAGAATTTGAAAATCTACAAACATGAGGTTTTCAAATTACACATGGGTGGTTGATATTTCACAGAATTTCGTAGGATTTGTATGTAATAATCTTTTAACCACAAGAGTGGTGTCTGATTGGTTTGAATTTGGCTCCAAATGTCAAAAGTACCAGGATATCCCGGGTTTAAATCCAAGGAGAAATAAAAATCCATTTGTGGTCACGGATGTTCAAATATGTGACTCCGGACTATATGTAAAGCAGGTGGTCGCCATGAGATTAGTCGGCTCGCATAGCGGGTTGGATATCCAGGTTAATAAAAAAACAATATTTTAAAATATGTTAAAAACATTTGTTTTGTAATAATCAATTAATAAAAATATAATTTTAAATTTATTTTTTATAAATTATTTATAATAAATGAAATTCAATTACAGTCCAACACTTACAAACGAACACATCAGAGATTTTAAATCCCTCAAATTTCAAATATTTTCACGAAAATCCAATTTACGGTTTTTCTGGTCGTTTCAAAGTGTCATGTTCAGTTGCGATTTTATTCATATTTTCTCTGATATCTGTTATATGTTCCAAAAAGGAAAAAAAAAAAGGGTCACGAAATGGCTGAAAGAAAGACGTAAAGCTTTCATCCATTGAGAGGATATAAGATGTCCCATTAAGATTTGTCTTATTATGATCTCTATATACATAAAACAAAAACTTCTTGTTTCCGTAAGAAAAAAAAGGTCAAAAAGCTCGTTTGCTTTGTTTGGACAGATACAGAAAAAGTTGAAATTTTGATATCACAATGATCACTACATGTGAAATATGATTCAATTAAACAGTCTGAATATTGTTGTATTTGACATTTTTGTTCTAAATAGTCTGTATATTACTGGAAAAACATAGCATGTACCAGAGGTGATCATTTACGGGCCTAAGGGGTTGTTTGTTTAACTCTTAATAGTTCTATTAAGAAACAATATCTGAATCGTTAAGAGGTGAATATTGTTTGGCAAAAAAAAAAATCTGCCTCTTGATGGTTCTAAAACTCTCTAAATGATTTTGTATCATGGGTCTCCCTTAACCATTAAGCGCTCTAATTTCATTGTAAACAATTACCAAACAATTATATTTCATTTTGCACTATATCATGAGAGTCTTTTAATCATTCTGATCCCTTAATCATTTTACATCAAACCATTCAGCAACTGTCAAACAACATATAACTTGTTTTTTTTTCTTCCAACGGGTGTGATATTGTAAACTCAAATCCTTTTTTTGGGCTCGACAACTTGTCATTGCCCGCATTATAAACGGGTTGGGTTTGCCCACGTGTTAACGGACTTAAAAACTGTAACTTTTATAAATCTATAAACTTAATCACTAGCAATTAATTAACATATGTGGAACCAAAAAGTAAAAGAAAAACATCGTTGCAATTAAAATGACACATGAATATCAAATTCTCAAGAAGTGGAGAAAGAAATGAAAAACAAAATTCAGACTTTCATAAACAAACAACCCCTTAGCGTCATCGAAAACTCAAAATGCTAAAATATCTGTTATTTTTAATAATACTAAAATATCTGTTATTTTTAATACTTCCCTTTTTTACTTTTATAATTAAATGGACTACAACATCAGACTGGTTTATTAAAACAATATTAAATTATTAATAACGTCAACATTATTAAACAAGATATAGCGTCATCGAATGTTGCAATAAGCTACATAATTATTTTTATACCGTAACACCAAAATAACATAAAACTGTAATTAAAAAAAAAACGTTCGAAAATGAATATAATTTTTTAAAATTACTGGTGAACATGACATCAGTAAAAATCTATTAATAGAGTAATAAAGGGCCAAAGATAATATAAGATACTAAATAATTCGTACAAGTAACCAACGGAAAGTTTGTAAGGGACCGTTTACCTAAACACTTACACAATAAGTGTTTATTGGTAAAATTTAACACTATTGTTTACTTGCCATGTAAGATTTTAATCCACTAAAATGACATCATGTGTAACAATTTACCCAATTAGTGCTAATCATGGTAAGAGTGTCGTCATCACTTGCCAAGTAAGACTCCATGTCCTTGCTTTCGCTCTTATCGAGTAAGATTTTTGGTCTTTACCATATTCATACATATATATATATATATGTATGTATGTATGTATATATATATATATATATGCGTGTGTGTGTGTGTGTGTGTAGATGTAGAATTGGGATCATGTAAGACAATGTTGTTTTCGTGCTATATATATGTATGTATATATATATATATATATATATATATATATATATA
>NC_037533.1:18095595-18096914 GCF_001531365.2 Cynara cardunculus var. scolymus | reverse complement strand
TATATATATATATATATATATATATATATATATATAAAAGGTTGATAATGGACCGTTATAATGAATTTTTTTTTATGCATCTCGTTGTCTGATACTTTAAAACGTTATAATATAAAATAGATAATATTTTTTTTATTTTATATACTAAAAAAAAAAAAATTTTAAGATATTATTGTTTTATATAAACTACCCATACCCCATATGAATTGTCATAATAGCAATGCAGACCATCAGAGACTCGTTACTCCTCACAAGTTGTGTAGTTATTTTATGTTATCATAACAGATGATTGAGATTGTTTATAAAAATAATTTATTGACTTATTTTGGAGTGACATCGTTAGTAAACATTTTTGAGTGTTTGGAAAAACAGTTCATACCGGTGTCAAACCGGTAATAAAGAGTTTTTGAAGAAGTTAAACCTTAATGACTTATAAGTTGATAAACACTTTTGTAAAAATACATAAGTTATTTCAAATAAGCAAAATCCCAAACACCCTCATAGATAGGGGTACTCAAAAACCCGACCAACCCGATCAATCCGAACAACCTAACCCAACCCAACGCGAAATAACTCAACCCAAAGCAACCCGATGTCTAATAGAGTTGTAAAATTTTCAAACCCGTAGGTATTGGGTTGTTATTATTTGAACCCAACCCAACCCGATGAACCCGATATCTTTTTATTTTTTGAATTTAATATGATCGTTGAATTTCTATTAATATATACATTAGACAATTACACTGTTACATACACTCTTTATATACACATATTTTCAATCTATTAACATCTCTATATAACTCATTCGTATAAATGTTCAGTAAATGTGAACATATATATGTAAATTGATAAAATTAACTGAATGTGATATACGTAAGAAGTATGGATAAGTTGTATCAAATGGTTGATGATGAAAAGAAATTATGAGTAGAAAAATAACATATTCAAGGTTAGAAGAATATTTTAGTGTACCAAAGTATCAACCCGACCAACCCGTACGGGTTGGGTTAAAAAATTTCAGACCGCAAGCATTGGATTGGGTTGTTCAAATGTCTTCAACCTGATCAACCCAACCCATGAACACTCCTACTCATAGAACATTCACATCCCTGTAATTCATTTATATTTTTATTTATGTCACATCAGTTTTTATAATTACCTTTTATACTCATGTAATTCATCTATACTTTCAAAAGTGGTTCTTACTACAACCTTTATTAACAATTTTATAAATCATTTATATATATATTCTAATTATTTTTAGTTAATAGCACGACAAATTATTTTTTATTTTAATTTAATGTTAATTAAAATATAAA
>NC_037533.1:18036214-18094675 GCF_001531365.2 Cynara cardunculus var. scolymus | reverse complement strand
GCCTCCGGCCACCGTCCTCCGGTGATACCACTGTGATACCTAAAAATATTAACTCTGTTAAACAAAAGATACATTGTGATACCTAATCATATATAAGATGCATAGTGATACCATAGTGTTACATCTTCAATCGACCACACAAACGACATCAATGTGATACCCAAGCACATATATGATGCATTGCGATACCATTGTAGTATCACCGGAGGACGGTGGCCGGAGAGAGAAGAGAGAAGGGAGGAAAGTTGTAAAATACCAAAAATATCGTTGCATTAAAATTTTAATTCAAAATTGCCAAAATTATAAATTTCCTAATTTATTTATTGATTTGTGGTTAATATTGGTTCTCACAGTTACCACAAACTAATTAGTTCTCATTTGATTAGACTCCTCTCTCTCTCTCTCTCTCTATATATATATATATATTATTGCTCTATCAATCCCTCTAATTTTTTGACTTAAAACATAATGATGAGCTTACAAGTGTTCTCGCAAATCGCAATTGTGTAAATCGCTCGTGTTCTCATTTGAACCATTGCCTTTAGCAATATTATATCTATACTATATTATAAAACATTTGACAAAAATTCTTAAAAAATATTTTTTATCCATGAAGTACTGTATATTGTTGCATATTATTTAAAATTCATGATTACAAGTAAATTATGCATTAGTACAACTTATTAAAGCTACATGTTTGGATTCGTGTAACTAACTGCTGATAAACATAATCAAATAGAGAATAAACATCTTATTTTAAAATAAAAAAAATCTAAAATATAATTAGCATAATTATCGATTTCTAACAAAATAATTAACTATTATCTTTATAAGAAAATTATATTACTAAACTAAATATAAATTACTTCGTTATTTAACTTAAATTAAATTATAATTAAAAAATTACATAAAAAATGAGAAATTTTAAATAATTAATTTGATATTAATATCGATACATTTTTGTCAAAATTTTATGATATCTTCAACTTTATATTTTATTCAAAAATAAAAACATCATCGTTTTTTAAAAATCACATAAGACATTATAACATGATTGAGATAAAAAAATAAAATAAAATATTAAAAGATGTATCTCGCTGCATTGCATGAGTACCCTTCTAGTATATATATATATATATATATATATATATATATATATATATATANTAATTAGGATAATTATCGAGGTCTAAAAAAATAATTAATTATTATATTTATAAGAAAATTATATTATTAAATCAAATATAAATTACTTCGTTATTTAACTTAAATTAATTTATAATAAAAAAATTGCATTACAAAATTACACAAAATATGAGAAATTTTAAATAGTTAATTTGATACTAATATYGATATACTTTTGTTAAAATTTTATGATATCTTTAAATTTATATTTTATTCAAAAATAAAAACATAATCGTTTTTTCAAAATTACATAAGACCATATTATAACATCGATTGAGATAAAAATAAAATAAAATATTAAAATTAAGATGTATCTCGCTACATTGCACAAGTACCCTTCTAGTATAACTTAAAATATTTTTATTGTTTATCTATTATCAATTCTGTTATCTGTTATCTGTTATCTTAATGGGTATGATATAAATACGAGTTAAGAAAAATAAATAAATTGGGCCCAAATACCAAGCCCATTAGTGAAATAAACAAACAAGGAATATTTGGGCCAATTAGATGCCCATTTGTTTTATATTAAGAGAGCATTGGTTTTAAAAAATGATAAGGTGTTTGGTTTGTAGTTAACGTATATGATTGGACTAGACAGGACAATAGGATAGGATGAGACACTACTGGACAAGGTAAAACTAGACAAAGTAAGTGTTTGGTATGAGGGGTGAGCATAGGTGGGTACCCGCCCTTTTTGACAGCAACCGGAACCAGAACCGGAACCGGAACCAGCGGTTCTTGAGATATTGGAACCGGAAACGGAACCAGTTAGAGCGGTTCTTAAATTTTTGGAACTGGAACCGGAACCGGAACCGCTTCCTAAAATATTAAAATTTTGTTATTTAAAAATAAAAAATAAAACGTTGCCAAAAACACTAAATAAATAAGCAATAATTTAAAATTATATATAATAATGGTTACAAATATTGTTTAACGATTACAAACCATAATAGACTAATATAAAATGTTTAAAGTTTAACGATTACATACTATAATGGTAAATTTTCAAAGTTTAACGATTACATACTATGAATCAAAGTGAACACACAATTTAAAAAAAATACGAATCATTCTATACGAATAATTTAGATGAAGAATGAAGATGACGGCGTGCTTTCAAGATGTAAACCTAATATAAATTTGGTATTAAAAAATAATAATAATTTTTTATTTAAAAATACCGGGTACCCGGCGGGTAACGGTTCCGAAAAATTGAGAACTGGAACCGGAACCATTTTCAATCGGTTCCGTATTTTAGGAACCGGAACCGAAACCACTCATATCAGTTCCGGTTCCGGAACCGACGGTTCCGGTTCCATAGCCGGGTACCCGGTTCCGCTGCTCACCCCTATTTGGTATAACATGGTTTCATTAATGACGCTTTGTTTTACGAATGAAAACAAAACAATACATGAAAGATGAATTCGTAAAACAAATGTCATTAATTAAACCATGTTATATAGTTTTTCAAATGTTTCAAAAATGAAACTAATTTCGTCTTGGTTATGAACCATGAAACTACTTTCATTGAAATAATAGTATTCAGGTCTTGAAATGTTTCATTGATAAAACCAATTCCATCTTGGCTATAAACAATGAAACCGATTTCATTTTGGTTAAGAAACATGAAACAAATTTCATCGCCACCACCAACACAATTGCAGTCAATGTCATTACCATTATTACCTTCGTCCTCACCACCACATTCGTTGTCACCAACACCACTATTATCATTGTCGCCACCGCCACCATCATTGTCACCGCCGCCACTATCACCACAGTCATCACCATCGACACCATTACCGCCTCCATCATTTGTAGGCGAGTGGGTGAGCTGGATATCACATTCTAGACCATATGCGTCATCTTCTACCGAAACTCTTTTCTCTTAAAGGTAGTAATACGAAGGGGTTCGGGAAAAGAATTTAACCTGAATTTCTCGGGGAGGAGCACGGTATGTAGCTGATTGACGATTGAACTCGTACCTCGAGAAGCCCATAAAGCACTCAAGAGCTGCACCGACTCTTGATTGTCCTTTTAATAGAAGGAGTAGGAAGCTCAACTATGGTCCAAGCTACCAGAGTGTATAATAGTTCTCATTTTAAAATTCTTTGTCCTTCCCTCCAATTTTTGCAGAACTTGTGTATCCGGGAAGGGAGATGACGTAATCACAGATGTCTTGTCATAAGAACCTGACTCAAAAGAGAAAAGAAGACCAGACCAAAACAGATCTCGTGCTCCCCCTTAGAAAAGGGGAGCGCCAAAAAGAACATAAAGCAGAGTGCTTCTAATCATACCCCGAGAGTCCCATAGGTCGGGCAGTCAAGAGCTGCTGCCAGTGCCATCGTTATATTTGAATAACTAAAAGGACATATTCAAATTCTTTTGACAGATTTCATTCCAATTGCTTCCGACCTAATAATCGAATCAAATAATCCAAAAACTAAATCAAAATTCAAATAATAAATGAAAAATACTCCTAGGCCCATTAGGCCCAAACGAGGGTATAAAAAGTAAACCCCCAATTTGATGAAACTGGAGGGAAAATCATTCGGACACTTGAAAATCTGGCGGTTTACAGTTCACGTCTCTCCGAATCGTCGACTCAACTTCTGCTCTCCAAGGTTTCTGTATGTTAATCGTCGATTCTTTCGATAATTAACATACATGATTTCCTAATTGAGTTTGTAATTTAGGGTTTTGATTCTAGTATGGGAGTAGCATGAAAAATTCAGATTATTCACTTCAAAACCCTATCAAAAGACTCCGATCAGATGGCAATTTATGCAATTCGTCAGTTTCCCCGATTAAAAAACCAAAACCCACCATCTCCAGCACAGCATCTATACACATAAAGGCCTTCTGTACTCCGCTGATATCGAAATCCACAGGTTCATCGGTTGATTTAATCCATCTCCAGCCGTGCAAACCCTGCACGATCGGAAGAGATCCTCGCCGCTGTGATTATACATTTGAAGACCGGCAAGTCAGTAAGGAACATTGTCAAATTTATTTTGATGTATACCGTAAGAAAGTATTTGTTGTAGATGGAGTTTTGTTTTTAAGATCAGGTGAGGGCTCTAGAGTCAGGGCATCTTTAAATGGAGTATTTGTTGATGGTATTAGAGTTGGAAATGGAGAGATTAAAGAGGTCGGTGCAGGCAGTGAGGTTTCTGTTGTTTGCGGAGATGAAAGTGTTTGTAGTGTTGGGGGTCGTATTGGGTTTTCTGTGGAGAGAATTGTTTTCATGGAGGAAGTTATCGATAGAAATCTATCCAACTCCAAGCAAGACTATTTGTTTCCCTATAACGTTACAGGTGAATTAGGTAGTGGTAAGCTTGCTAATGCGGGTCTGCTTTCAAGTGAGTGTAAACAGATACTATCTAGTGATGATCCTGTGTTGTATATTAGAGAATGTTTTACCAACCCTTGCAAGTTAAGGGCTAAATACGTTAGTAGAAACAGAGTTAAAGGCAATTCCTGTTTTACTCCGGACAACTTTTTATCACACTCTCCGTGTGTTGGACGTGAGCTCCATTCTTGTGAAGGCTTAGCCATTAATAATAGTAGTAATAGTAATAATAATAATACGAATTTTTTGTCTTATGTGCCACTCTTGGATCTAGATACATCATTCAGACCGAATTGTATAGCTTCAGAGTCGAATGCAGAGTTGCTACATTGTAGAGTCAATGGTGGACATTTACAAGAATCAGTAAAGACCTCAGACCCTTTAGGGGGAGGTATTTCTATTGACAAAAGGGAAAATTATATTTGTGAAGAGAAAATTATTCAAGCCAGCCAACTTTTAAAACCGAAGAAGAGGGGTGTTTGTGTTCCCCCGCCTGGGAATAAATTCTATTTGAACCGCCTTCATTTTATGGACGATGGTCAATCGGATGAAGTTAATGTCACGTTACCGGAGCTTCTTTATCCTGTTGAAACCCTTGAACGGGTTTTCATTGCAACATTCACAAGTGATTTATCATGGTAAGTCCTACAAATTTCTAAAAAAATTATTGTATTCCTGTCATGTTGTTCCTAGATAGGGTTTATTTAGCAAAAAGGTGCATGTTGTCAAACATAATTTGACAAGATATTACTTGCATAAAGTAAGTCAGCACCATTTGAAGATTTTCTAAATGGGTTTGCTCAGCTCGGTATTCAGGCTCATAAATTGGGTATCAGTATAAGTTGGATATGTGTATGTTCAACTCTTAACTTGATTGGTACCTTTTTGTGGCATTGGTTGCGCTGTTACAAGGGCTTGCAGAATGGGGATCTATATATTTGAATTTTGGAGATATGGTTAATTCTTCAGACAGCTACTCATTTTTTGAATGCATGCATGTTCTCATTTTAAAGGGTTATATCTTTGTAGGTTTTTATCTTACTGTGAGATTCCTCCCCATCTCCCAGTATCAATTGCTTGCCATAATGCTGAGAGGTGTTGGGATCCAAGCCCTGACAAAAGAACTCTAAATCCTTCCTCAGATTTTCCGAACTTAGTTGTTATGTAAGTTGAATGGAGAAGTTGATGGCTATGACTTGTTAAACATGATTAGGCACCAACTATTCGGTAATGTCATTTCTTTGTGGTGTCAGATACCCCCAATTTCCTGAGGTTATATCCTTCAGTAAGGACCGGAAGAAATTTGGCATTGCTTGTCATCATCCAAAGTTGTTTGTTCTGCAAAGAGATGATAGTATCCGTGTAATCATCACCTCTGCCAATCTTGTGGCCAAACAGGTGACTTTCTTGCCGATCACTTTTTGATGAGCTGGGGGTTTTTTAACAACGATGATGGAAATAATGTCAAAAAGGAAATAAAACAAATCCAATTTGGTAGGGAAAAAGAGCACTTGAGGGTTTCAGTGTTGGGAGGGAGGCAACTAGTGAGAATGTGCTAGTTAAATCTTATGGAGGTTTATTTCTTACCACTTCTGGTTTTTCTCTAAAGCTTAGACAGGCAATCACCATCTTTAGCTATATTGCAGATCAACACCTTTTTTTGTCACCTTCTGTCCTTGTTCTCTATATCCTTGAAGACACCTGTGTTGCTTAACACTTATCTTCTGATAATGCAGTGGCTAGGAGTGACAAATACTGTTTGGTGGCAAGATTTTCCTCATAGGAATGTTCCTGATTATACATCTCTTTTTGCCCAATCATCTGCTGAGGAAGTAAATCTAGATTTAAAATCTGATTTTGCTGCTCAGCTTGCTGGTTTTATGGCAACTCTATTAGTCGATGCTCCTAACCAGGCCCATTGGATATTAGAGTTGGCAAAGTTTGACTTTAGCAATGCTGCTGGACATCTGGTTGCTTCTGTGCCTGGGATTTATTCTCCTCAGCACCCATACATATCAAAATCTCTTCATTATTTAACTGTAAGTATCTTGATTTGTATTTCTGGTATTTATCTATATATATCATTGCATTGCATTATTCACCTGACTGCTGACTGACTTGATATCTATATTTGGACTTGATAACATTTCATTCCGTGAAAGATATTATTATGTAGTGGATTTCTGTAAGTTGGGGAGCCAGCTACTTAGTAACATTAGTAATTGAACCAAGTGGTCAGCAGTTGGATGATTTTTTTTTATAAATAAAATTAATAAATGAATGTATACGTGTAACTAAATGTGGCAAGTAATCTCATATTTTGTGTTGTTAGAATGGTAGGCCATCTGAGTTTATGGTTATTTATTGAACAAGAGCAACATTGTTCTTCCATTTTTGTGTTTACCAATTTGGCTGGGAGAGATCATAGTTGCATTTGGTACCTTGTGTTCTTGTTCCATTGAAATCTCGTCTTTAAAGAAGACCAATGATCTAATGAGCATGTGTATTCTAGGGTGTATTTTGTTTTCTAGACGTGGTGCACTGCTAGATAAAAATTGTAGCTTCTCAAGTAAGGAAGTTTATATTTATTTCAGGGTGATTGTTGTATGCCACGATCTCTGGGATGTATGTTACTTGGCTCTGTTGAAGCTTCTGTCGTCGGTATTAACCACCTTTTCCGAACCTCAAGAGATTCAAATGGATCATTGATAAAAAAGTTGGCTGGTGTCCTTGGAAATTGTCGTGTCAATGCATACGGGATGTCGGAGGTCATTTTAAGGAGAAATGTGAATATAGCAGCTGATGCAAATGCTGTAGGTGTTGCTATATCTAGATCTGAAGAATTCCCTGAGGGAGGTAGGTTTTATTATTACATGAGACTTTCTTGACATTCGAAGTTTGCTTTTCTCCTATTTAACGAGTTTTGACTTGATAATTTGAACTATTTGAGGGTTTGAAAATGGAAGGACCAGTGGTACAATATTCATTAAATCCATGCAGAAATAAACTTTCTGCTCAATATAAAAAAACTTATGTATGAAACTTGGCTTTTGAAAGCTAAAGCAAAAAAGATTCTTTTGATATGTTTCTATATTTATGTTTTGTGAATCATAGTAATTTCGTGAAGCAAGCGTTATTTCACTTCTTACTCTAGGCTGCATTCAACTTGGCTTTCTACCCAGAGATGTTGCAAAATGGGTTGCTCCATTGTCAGATGTGGGTTGGTTTGCCTTCTCTGCATATATCAATCCAAATGAAGTGCTTGCCTGTGCTTTGGAAGGAAGCAACAACAAAGTACACCTGATTCTATATGTACATCAGGCATGTTTGCTTTTAGTGTTTGCTGTACTCTTAGCTGCATTCTGCAATGCTATTTAACCATATTAACCAGACAATACCATTGTTATATTTCTCTTTTTTGAATGTCATGTATGCTAGTTTTGGTCTTAACTTATGCAGGGACCTAAATTTTTAAACATATCAAAGTTAAGTCCACCAGTTCTTGCTTCTGCAATGTGCTCTCTTGTTGCATCTATTCAGAGGTGTTGTGGCCTGTGGCGACTTCATGAGGTAATATTCTTTAAGACGACGGATCGTGTGAGAATAGGAGTTAAGGTGAGAAGTGTAAGAAGGGATTTGGACCCTTAATTCACTTTTAATTAGTGTTGATCTAATGGTTCAGATTAAGTCCCAAAATAACCCATGAATCAGCTCAGAAGGGTATTTTCAATTGATCTTCAATTAGGATATCCAAGGGTGGAGATCCCTTCTTACACTTCTCATGATAACTACTATTCTTACTGGACACCAACTCTATACTTTAATTGGTATATATGTTATGCAATCTGAACTACAATATTAGGTTTTGATATGTATGTGGTAGTTCTTAGTTGTGAGGTCCGGCTCTTATACTCTATACTCTTTTTGTTTTATTTTGCTCTCTTTTGAGTAAATAAAATCTCTTTTGACCAATAAAATCAAAGAATGAGGTGCACATACTGGGTACACCATTTGCAAGAACACTAAAAGTGTGGGAGCAATTGTTAGATAACATATGCTAAAGACCCATAGCAATGAATAAGATATTTCATCAATGAGTTATGAAAAATATGAATGTGTGATGGGTGTTGAATTGGGAAGAACAACAAAATGCTAGGTGAAGATTCCATCACACATCTTGTATTGGCTGCATAACCATACTTGAACTTCTACTTGAAATGTTGGGTCTTGCATGTTTTTGGAAATACCATCCTTATGTTGGAATGTAGGTCCATTCCACATATTCTTACATGGTATCAAAGCCAAGATCTCTACTTTAGGGCAATCTGTACTCGTCTAGCTCTCATCCATCTAGCCCCCTCTCGACACTTGGGGACAATCTGTGCCCGTTTAGCCTTCGTTGGAGGGAGCGTATTAGAGTCCCGCATCGACTGGACTTGGACTATTTCTCTTCTATATATGTTGGAATCTCTCCTCTCCTTAAGGGCTCTTCGGAGCGTAAATCTGGGGTCCCACATATTCTTATATACATGAGATGGTGTTTGCTTTTGTTGTGAAACAGCATTTATATTTTGAATAAATGGTACATGTCTTCCCGTTACCTTCAGCAACAATAGATCCACCGTCTATGTTTTGGCATTATTAGAAGAATTAGCAAGATGAGAAACTCAAGAGATGGATTCAAAATTGACAAACTTATTGTGGTTTGCAGCTCTTTACTCAGACCTGCAATTAGATGAAATACTTGACTACATCCCAATGTCTAAATACCCTTTATGAAAGCAAATCATATCTAGAAAAATAAATACTACTACTTTTATAATGATTAAGAAAGGGAAACGAGGCATTTTTTGTGAGACATAAGGCAGTACGATTACAAAAGAACTATCTCAGTAATATCATATGTTGTCTGACTTTCAAAGTTTTGTTGTATTCTAGATTTTGGGTCACTACAAATGGCCTGAGCACTGCGAAACCGACTTCACATTTGGTGAGTGTATTGAACCTGAATGTTATTTGTAATTTTATTATTAACCCTGATTTTGTCATTGTGAACTTTTCGTTTATTCTGTGCATATATTTCTATGGAATCCTTTTTTGGCCCACCCTACCTGGACCAGTTTACCCTTGGTTGATGATTGAACAAAAACTAATATGAAATTTATAACCAAACTTTTGGTTGCTATGTTCCCCAATCAAAGGTTCTTCCTCTGTGGGTTCCATCAATGCACCATTTTTAGCTGCGTTTTCGGCGGCAACTGGAAAGCGGTCTATGATGTTCTCTGAATCGGAAGAGTCTGATCCAGATGTAAGTAGTATTCCCCTGCAAACTGCTGAAGGTGTATAACCTGAAATATTTCCGTACTTGGGCTTAGCGTTATTCCCTGTTTCAGTGGGGATGCTGGAGTGCTAGTCAAGAGTTGAGAAACCCGTCAATCAGAATCATATTCCCTACTATTGAGAGAGTAAAAACTGCAAGTTCTGGAATCTTGGCGTCAAAATACATCCTGTGTTTCACGCAGGTACGATGATCATCCTTTTCACTAGCTAAGTCATTGAGATGGATATTGACTCTATTAGTTGCATTTATTCTGCTTTTGTTTGAAGGAACAGTACTAGTTTAACTTTGATTAATTGTAGTTAATCTTTCGATTTGCTTCACCTATTTTGGGCCTTGTTGATCATTATTGAGCCATGGAATCTTTCACTTGGTTCAAAATTTCTGAAGTTTAACTGCATTGAACATGTTTATCATGATAAATCAAGCTTGCTAGAGTGCAGGATACTTGACCTATTTTTGGAAAAAATACATGATATGAGGGAAGTTCAAGAGAGAACCCCCCAAAAAAGAGAATGAACCCCTATCAACCGCTGGATCTGAAAAATAGATGACCTGGTTTCAAATTTAGCCACCCCTGTAATTATAGATTTAGTTTTGGCAACGTGTAACCCCCTCTATTATTCACAACCGTTGGATTAACATAGATGGATGGTTCGGATGGGTTCCCCTGTTCAAATCCATCCGTATATATTGCTTCCAAACCTACATCTCAGATCATCATATTAGGCAACCGACACTAATGATTCTGATAATATATTTATTGTTGTATTTCTCTATTTTGGAAACTGATGTAAAAACACTTTGCTCTTTTTGTCTTTCTTCTTTCTGTTTAGATCATGCTTCTTTGTTACTTGTTGACCAATCATAATTGTTTACAGAAAACTTGGCTGAGGCTGAAACATATGGGCATACTTCATGATGCGGTTCCTCGCCCTCTTGATAGGGTTGGGCACCCTATGCATGTTAAGGTACTTCAAATATTTCCCTTTTAGATTTCACATATTGGTTGCTTAGTTTAGATCGATTGCATCTCTCGGCTGTCTATATTTTGTTTATGCAAAGTGGACGCATGTTCTAATAACTACGAAATACTTGAGTTTCTATTGCTTGTGTACCCATTTGTATATTTTTCTTAGTTCCTCCGTCTCATGAAAATTACACCAATTTCCAATTTGGAGATCCCACGAGGAATTGGATCGTTTCCTTTTTTGTGAAGTTTTCAAGGTACAAAGACCCTATCTATCCATCTGTCTGTCTTTTGTCAACATCATATATAAATCTACAGTGTGGATTCGAATCTACGATATTTCTCTTGTCATTATTGAAGGTTATTTTAGACATTTGACACTTCCCTAAACTATTCATCGAGTTAAATCTCTCTTTTCACACACTTTTAGACATTTGATATGTGTTCCCGTTTACTAAACACTTACCTTGGTAAGCGCTTACCGATTCAGTGAGGGTAAACATAACAAGGACCGAGAATCTTACCTGGTAAGAGGAAGGCAAAGATCAAGAGTCTTAGCTGATAATTGAGGATGACGACTCTTACCTGGTACTGCTTAAACCACACGGGTTGTGGCATAGTGGTTGAGATCTTGGAGATGTGGTGGAATATCCTATCTGCTCAGTGTTTAATTCCAGGCGTACACAACAATTGTGGCCACTAAGTTTATCAGAGGTGATCTCTTGCAGTCACAATTCTTGGGGATTTTCCAAAAAAAAAAAAGCGCTTACCAGGTTATAAACACTTACCATTAATCCATTTTGATGGCTGAGAATGTTACCCCATAATGTAAATGAGAGTGATGACTCTTGCCGGTAAGCACTTACCTAGTAAGCGTTTGGTAAACGGCAAGTTAACAATAAGTGGTTGTAGTCTATCGGTAGTGTCATCGTATGTGGCATTATATATTGCGAGTTGAAATCCCATGACCCTTTTTTCAATCTTTTGGTAATAGCAGCAGAAACGAAGGAAAAAACCACTTGTATGCCATTTTTAATTAAACCGTATTTTCTTACAATTAGTCTTTCTTTTCTTTTATATGTTATATTCGTTTTTTATGCCCCACTTCGAGATTTTTTGTATCCGTCTCTGACTCTGCCTATGCTCGATATTTTGAAACCAGGTAGCAAGAAGACGCTTCCAATCTAGGACTGATGCATCTTCATTCGGATGGGTTTATTGTGGTTCACACAACTTCAGCGCAGCCGCTTGGGGTCGTCCGATTCACAGTTCACTTGGCGTAAAGCCGAATGAAGATGCAAGAAGCAAATCCGTATTAGGCTCGAGACTCCACATCTGTAACTATGAGTTCGGTATCGTTTTTGTTGTCCCCCCTTCGGAAAGAAAAGACGAAAAGCATTTAAATTTAGACAATATCAGTTTGCCGTTTGTTGTGCCTGCCCCTCGATACAGAGCAAACGACACACCAGCAACAAAGCTTGCGATGAAGGAGGCGTTGATTGAAGTTGGTGAGAAAGAAATAGCAAAAACCGTAGATTTTGAAGAAGAGATAGCAGACGAGGAGGAGGAAGAAGTATTGGAAGTCGGGAATTTGATCGTTGAGGAGAAGGAAGAAGAGAAAACATACGCCGAAAAACTTTGGGTTTCGAGTTGATTTTGTTGAAGGCTTTACGAGACGTTGCTAATGTTAACGTCATCATTGGTCTCTTGGAGGCAAGGACCGGATCAAGATCTTTGGTCTCTGCCCGGACCCGATGAAAAAATGGGATCACTTTTTATGGACTCGCAGAGAATGATCCTGGTCTACGATGACACAGGTATTTGATTTTTATGGTTCAACGACCCGATGGAACCCGAAGTGAGTGAAGCCCGTGCGAGCGAAAGGTACAAATTTAATATACGTCGATTTAGCTATTTCATAATACATGAACGACCCATTCAAATTAATACCTATTTTTGTACAGAATAATACATGAACGACCCATTCAAATTAATACCTATTTCTGTTGTTATCTTTTTTTTTTATTAACCTGAATATCCAATCCGTTGTATGAGTCGACTAATCTTTGGGTGACAATTCGTTTCGTGGGTATCTCAAACTCACTACATTTGAATCTTTGTGGCCACAAGAGGATTTTTATTTCTTCCTTGGATTCGAACCTAGGATCTCCAGACACTTTGACCTTTGGAGTTCAAGCTTAAACCAATCGGGCATCATTGTACGACCCTTGTGGTTTTTTTTGTTATCATTTCCTCGTATAGAGGAATTCTTCAGATATTGAAGAAAATAGTGAGTAGATAAAGAGATTTTAGATTTTACACTTTTGATATCGTTTTCTTATGAACTTGATATATTTGATGTAAAAGGTTCTTTCTTTTTTAGTTTTATAACTTTTACATGAATTTAAATTGTTATAGGAGATTATTCAAAACACTAACAAACACAAATGTATGTATGTATATACACACAAATATGTATGCATATGCCGTTTTAAGCAAGCCTTGAACATTCATCAACGGATGCTGCTTTCCATATTGGGTAAAAATGCAAACCTATAGCTGCAGAAGTAGGAATAATGGCACCTGAAATAATATTGTTTTTTGGCATCATCGTAACTCATAATACTTGAGGTTTAACCTTGCCATCATGTCACGCCTCACACTATTTAGAACATTGACTGAAACTCTATTTTAATATTCCGTGTATAAAACTAGTTTATTAACATTATTCATTGACAACTTATCTTTAATTTGATCAACTTAACCATTGATTTTGGCAATTCAACTTTTGATAAAAAAATTTATAGAATTGAAAGCATCTTCGACATTTATGTTATATATATATAGAGAGAGAGAGAGGAAATTTACTTTACAAACCATGTTATTTGTACAAACTGTATAAACCTCATTCAACCAATCATAATTTTTCATTTTGTTCATTTTTTTGTAATCATGAGTGGTTGATTAATTATTTTTATTGTGAAATGTGTTAATCATGGATATTATCATCTTCATTATTTTAATTTTAGAGAAATACATGAAACAGTTTCATTAAAATTCAATTAAATATTGTATGAAACAATTTCATAACCATATATGAAACAACTTTATCAAAAAAAGTATTATATGAAACAATTTCATGAATAAATTTCATAAGATTAAACAATGAAATCGACGGAAGAATGATTTGCACGGTTTGTATAAATTGGGTGGTTTGCATTTGATCGTTTCTCTCTCTCTTTCTTATATATATATATATATATATATATGGTATATATATGGTATATTTCAAATGCAACAATGTCTATTTGTACAACCAATGTAACCCAATTAATTGAGATATTTATATAAATTATGAGAGTTTATTTATTATGATGATGATTTCTCCATTTCTCTCCTATTTCCCTCTAATTTAGAGGAAAGTTCAATAGTTTTTAAAGCAAACTTTTTTCAAATAACATGACTGTTAGAGATGCTCTGAACTATTGCACCAATCCATTCAATAGAAGGCTAATAGCAATAATAAATTCTACGATCTCTACTGCACACAACTCTACATTCGAAAATACAACCCTCTCAAGCGCCTCAACCAAACAAATCCAGTAAAAATCTATTGTACACACAACTCCACATCTAAATAAACCCCCTCAAGGATTTGTCCAGAACCAAATCAAACCAAACCAAAACCGATAAAAATCCCACGCACACAACTCTAAATCCAAAAATACAACCTCTATAGGGTCCATATAAAACCAAACTAGTCCATCAAAAAATCCCAAAGAATGAAGACGGAAATCACTACGATAAAATCGTTCGCATAAAGATGTCGTTTCCGTGAACACCTCTTTTGCAATGGACATAAAAGGGTTTGAAAAGAAAAGAAGAGTTATAAACATGAATTCCAAAATCAAATATAAATAAGAATAATGCATGCAAAATCCATTTTTACCTATGAAATTTTAGCTTACAAAAAAAGAAGTTAAATAACATGGTTTTTTAACTAAAAATAAGCATACAAACAAAGGGATATCATAATTGATCTCTTCCAGTCAGTTTTCATTGTACAAAAGTGACTTTACTTCATCCATTTGCTAACTAAACCATTTGGATCAATCCTGGTATGATGGATCTGTTTCCCATCTTTTAGCATCTACAACCCCCCGATTTCTGCAACCGTATCATTCCTGAAACATTTACGTTAACACGATAAATCTATAAGAGAACAGATTTGGGATTACAGAAATAACACTGAACTTTCACAGCAGAACACTGTAAAGGTAAAAGAACCTTCAAAGTGTTTTTGCTGTGAAGTTTCGATGTTTTTCATACCTTCACAATGTCTCACGTGAATCCAACCCATAAAACATATTCAAAATCAACCATAGGGGCCATTGGCATAGTAGTATATGGGATGATTACTGGTAAAGGTCAAGAGGTCAAACCTCACCAACGGTGAGTAAGTATTTACCATATGTAAATATTATATACTTAATTTTTTTTTTGAAACTAAACACCCATCTAAAACCAAACCAAACAAAGCTTACCAGGTAAGAGTCATCACTTATCTTAGCGAGTAAGATTATGGCCATCAAAATGGCATAGAAAGATTGATCGCAAGGGTAAGGGGTTGTTTGATTGGTTTTCCATTAAGTCATGTATGGATAAAGCTGTCTGTGCGGATTAATCTGTATGTATAGACTGTGAAGGTTTTTGTTTCGGATGGTTTTTTCATAAATGGAAGGGGCGTTTATCTAATTGGGAGGGGCAGGTTTGTTTTTGGCTTTTTGCATAAAGCTCCCCCTGGAAGCTTACTGAATAAGTCACATTCTATATCATTAAGCTACTACCAAATAGTCATGTATAGCTGACCGAATAAGCTGCGAGTCCCATTAAGCTGCTAATTAAAAAGGCCCTAAAAGTCACCACCGTCACTTAACAAGAAAAATTATCTGTCCTTGTCATGCTCATCCCGTAAAGTAAGTGACCCGCTAAGGGTTTGCCTGGTTAGAGTTTGGTAAATGGCCCCAAACTCGCTAAATCCCATGCTAGTCTAACTGTCTAAGCTAAGATGTATGCAGACCTTTCGTCTATCCCAAGGGATAGAAAGGCTGTTTCTGGTAGACCCCCGGCTTGTAAAACTAACAAACTAAAAAAAAGAGAATAAGTTATAGGTAAAGAGTGTGCAATCAAGCAACGGGTACATTTAAGAAAAGGCAAGGGATAGGAAAAAAGATAAGGAAAATAGGCTAAAACAATCAAGGTAACACCATGCACAATACTGACACCTACTAATACAGGAAGAAACTTAAAGACTAGTGTTGAGTACCTGCTCCATGTCTGCAGGGCCATCAGTTTCCTTTTTGGAACTGGCATCCTTTGAAGCATCAACAGGTGCTTCTTTATCACCATCTGTTTCCATGTCATTTGTGGTATTTTCATTGTTCGCCTTTTTATTGGTATTTCCAATATTAAGATCTGCTGGAACTTGACCAGACTTCAAAGCCTGCTCAACGATAGGATAGCAGACGATCAGTAGGTTGAAATTGGAACACCTTTTAAGAATTGCAAATACTCGAGAAATAATATGTTTGACATATCCATTTAAGATTAAAAGAAAATATCACCTTTTCAAGTCTAGCCACCTCTTCAAGGGTTTGAGAATTGACAATTGCAGCCTGCACATAATATATGATGTTAATAAACCAAAGAAAACAAAATGGATCCAATAATATCCCACTTGGAGGTGGGGTCTGGTGAGAGTTTGACGTCATCTAGTAGAGCAGTTGTTTCTGTAAAGACCCCCGACTTGTGAAAAGTAACAAAAAAGAGAGCGAGATAAGATAAAGTTTTAAAAAGCAGCTAAGAGTAAGCAATAAAATATAAATAGAAGCAGGTACAAGAAAAGTATAAACAAAATACGTGATGTTATTGGATTGTGTTAACCGTAGCTTGAACTAATGGAATACAGCAGGTAAAACACAAGTATAGAGTATTAAATTAGTTGTAGCTACATATCGGAGATCAAGAAGACATGCTTGTCCCTTTACTCAATAATTTCAAACTCAGTCCCACCAGTCCGCATTTCTAGTTTAGTTTAACCCTAAATAAGAGTCCACTTTCAAAAGTAAGTGCCTACTTTCCAATTCTACCCTCAACTAGAAGATGGATAAATTCTATTTTCGCTATATTAAGGGTAAAATTGTCACTTAGTTGTTAGTTCATCAAAAAGTGTAATAATTACACATTTGTAAAACCGTTTGCCATTTTAATTATGGACATTTTATTTTGGGACGGAGGGAGTAATCACAACCATGCAGAGCATCTTGCAACAATCTTATAACCACTTGGCTCTGCCTATGTCCCGACTCCCAACTGCTTGGATTTAGTTGGTATATTTCTCTTGGAAAAGATTGATTTCTTGAGGAGAGGGGGCATTGTAAAGATACATGTCTGCATATCCGTATGCAGAGAGAGAGAGAGAGTGAGAAAATGAGAGACCAAGAGATGAATTTTTAAGAAGGTGATAATACCTTTATAGCTATAATTTGCTCAGGTGTAGGGCCAACTGGTTTAGATGGCTCCTCTTCCTTAGGCTCCTCAGTCGGAACCTCACCAGGCACAAACGTCTTAACAGATTCCTTTTTCGCCTCCTCTTCAGCCTCTTCAGACGCAAATAAACTGGCTGCTTCAATTCGTTCCTATAACCAACGATACAATATTACAAACAACCTTCTCAGAAAAGCAAGACAACAATTGAACTGGATGGTAGAAGATGAAAAAAATATTTTTGTAACATCAGGACTAATTTGATGACTATAGCCGAGTTCCTTGGAGATAATAAGATGTAATTTGGGAGGGGGGATCTATTCCACAGTTGTAAATTCTGTATAGTCTCCTTTCTACATCCTTATTCCATTTCTTTACATAACAGATTTCTAATACATTAGGAAGTCAACCACTACTCTTTTCCACTTTCTACCCAACGGATTGGAAATTGGCCTTTTCAAGGAACATTATATTGGATCTTCACATGAGTGAGTTATCATACAAGGATTCGTAAACACAGCTTGAGTTCGAAGGAATTAAATACTAGGCTTCAAATTTGTCATAATAAAAATCATGTATATCTTAAACACATTCATCATTAAGTCTCAATGGAAAAAAGCAAATAATTTTAATGCGGAAAACAAGGTTCTCCAGTCACATGCATATGGTGTCATTGTTATGATCATATTTGTTTAAGGCATTAGACATTGTCTCAACATCCATCATGAAGTTGGGTGACAATGAAACAAAAAGTTGATCTCTTTGCCAATCTTGTTACTATATCATACAATTTCACCAAAGATGGAAACAGGATTCAACTTTCAGTTAAGACAAACAACTTGTTTACACCAAATACATCACCTAGAGATACATCAAATCAAGAAAGTAGAAGGATGATGTAGTATAGGAGCATATTATAATGAAACAAACTAAGTTTGTGCTAGCATCTACAATGCCATCAGAACAGTAACACAGCAAGCAACTCAGAAAATTTGCATGTTATTAAAAAATGAATGTCAAGAGAATATATGACCATTAAATCACATCATAGATCCGAGTTACTCAAGATTTCAATCTCATAGACATTTGCTTACAGAAAATTATTACTCACCTTTTGTTTCACTTTCTTGAAATCAAGCAAACGCAATGCCTTCAATTTGTGGATGACATATAGGCGGTAATTCGGTTTCTTTGTAATGTTATTGTCCAGCAAACTCAGGAACTGTAGCTTCGGGAGTGATGCAAGTGGATCAATCTCAACCAAATTAACAAGTCGATTGTTAGTAAGAACCAAAGAGTGCAGTTTCGGCAAGAACTCTGTAAATTCAAACATCACAAGTTGTTATAGAAAAATCACAAAAAATAAATAAATAAACCCCCAAACGAAAAATTCAAAAGAAAGCATTGAGGTACCTCCAATGTTAGGGTTAATACGAGTAATCCTGTTGTTATTAAACAACAACGTCCCAAGTCGATTTAAATTAGGGAAGTTTTCGAGTTTAACAATCTCATTGTCAGACAAATCAATAGTGTCAAATTGATCCTGTTCATGAGAAACGCCATCAACCAAATTAAAAAATAACAAAAACTATAACCCTACAAAAAGACACTGGTCGCATATTCATCTGCTTTACTTAGCTTCTTAAAAACAGCAAAACCTAGAAATCCGAAAACAAAAACACTAACCTCAGTAGCACCCAAATTCTCTATCACAGCAATCTTATTCCCTGTAAACGAAAGCAAAATTGAAAAAGCCATATACAATATGAACAGAAAGTTGATACGAATCATAAAACTAGGTTTTGATTGCAAAATGAAAGGATTAAGAAAGAGCAGAGAGGAACCTCGGAGATCCAATTCACGTTCGCGAAGAGCATTGAAGAAATGAGGGCTTTTCCATATCAAATCGGCCGTAAGTCTCACCATTTCTCTTGCTGTTGTTGGTTTTGGTTTGTGGAACAGCAGCCGGTGGCTAAAACCCCAAAAAACCAAAGGGGTGCGGCAGAAAACAGGAGGATCTTATTACCATTGTACCCCAAAGGTTTTTGACGAGACGAAATACAAATACCATTTTGAATTTATATTTGAAAATTTGTTAAAAAAAAAATAATGGGAACGATTTATTTTTCAAATAAAACATTTCACTTAATAGTTTTATCATGTAAATTCTTTTATATATATATACTAGAAGGGTACTCGCACAATGTAGCGAAATACATTTCGATTTTAATGTTTCGTTTTTTCTTTGTTTTAATCGATGTTATAATACAGTTTTATGTAATTTTGAGAAAACGTAATATTTTTATTCTTAAATAAAATATGAAAATGAAAATATGATAAAAAATGATATTAATATCAAACTAACTATTTAAAATTTCTTTAATTATTTTTTTATCTTTGGTTTAATAATATAATTTTTTAATAAAGATAACAATTAAGCATTTTGTTAGAAGTTAATGACTATCCTAATTATATTTTAGATTTTATATATTTAAAATGAGATGTTTATTCTTTATTTAATTCTGTTTATCTGCAGTTAGTTACATGAAACTTTAATAAGTTGTACTTACGCACAATTTACTTGTAATCTTGAATTTTAAGTAATATGCATCAATAAACAGTACTTCATGCATAAAAAATGGTTTTTAAGAGTTTTTGTCAAATACTTTATAATATAGTATAGATATATAGAGGCCTAATCAAATGAGAACTAATTGGTTTGTGGTAACTGTGAGTTCCAATCTCAATCACAAATCAATAGATAAATTATGAAATTTATAATTTTGGTAATTTTGAATTAAAATTTTAATGCAAGAACATTTTAGGTATTTTAAATCTCCTCTTTCCTCTCTCCGTCCTTTAAACCTCCGGCCATCGTCCTCCGGTGATACCACAATGGTATCACAATGCATCTTATATATCATTGGGTATCACACTGAGGTCGTTTGTGTGGTCGATCGGAGATATAACGCAGTGCTATCACAATGCATCTTATATGTGCTTAGGTATCACACTGTGTGTTTTGTTTAACATAGTCAATATTTTTAGGTATCACAGTTGTATCATCGGAGGATGGTGGCCGAAGGATGGTAGCCGGAGGACGGGGGACGGAGAGATAAGAGAGGAGATAGGAGTGAAAAATACCTAAAATGTCCTTGCATTAAAATTTTAACTCAAAATTACCAAAATTATGAATTTTCTAATTTATCTATTGATTCGTGGCTGAGATTGGATCTCACGGTTACTACAAACTAGTCAGTTCTTCCATGAATGATCCCCATATATATATATATGTGGGTTATTATGTAACCTTTTGCATTCCTGCTACCTGTATGATTAAATCAGGAACGTCTATTTGATTATCAACGGTTATCATCTAATCGGTTGTAACTACCCTTAATTTAAAAAAATCAAAAAAAGAAAATGGATGGTGGATAAATAGATTGTATAATCTAGAGGAGTTGTATTTGAAAGTTTCTCTCTCTCCCTCTCTCTCTCTCTTTCTCTCTCTCTCTCTCTCTCTATATATATATATATATTCAAAAGTTATTTTGAGAAATGGTAAATATTTGAGAAGTAAAGAAGTGATCATAGCCTTTATATGATCAAGATCGGATTTTAATGGTTAATAATTATGGCTTTGACCGGTCAAAAATTGCGGCTATGCGAAAAATAGAGAGGGTAATTTCGTAACTTTTACAAATAGGCGGCAAACGGGTTACGTTTAACCACAAGGGTGGTGCCTGATTGGTTTGAGCTTGGCTCCAAAGGTCAAAAGTACCTGGAGGTCACACGTTCAAATCCAAGAAGAAATAAAAATCCTCTTGTGGCTACGGAGGTTTAAATGTCGTGACTCCGGGCTATCTGCAAAGTAGGTGGTCGTCCTGGGATTAGTCGGCTCGCATAGCGGGTTGGATATCCAGGTTAATATGAAAAACGGGTTAAGTTTGATTTTCGGTCACCAATCTGTCCGAAAACCCGAAATATATATACATATATATTTTAAATACTACATAAATATTCTTATTTATCTAATTATCTTTTGAAAATTTTAAAAATCTTAGTCGGTCGTGTTTTTTCTAATTTCTAAGCATACTATCGATTGAATTCATTGTCAAAATCGATTGGATATTTTTTTTGCATTATAACTAAATTCGAACCGACCGGCCTCAACCCGACCAACCCGAAACCAAAAGCAATCCAAAAATTGGGTTTGATTTCCATATCCGAAATCCGGTCGGGTTTTTGATTTTCCTACCCGAACCCGCCCGACCTGTTCGATGCACACCCCTAGAATTCATCCATGATTACATTTACACCTTCAAATATTTAACTGGTTTTTCTACCCTACAGAACAATGGTGCATTTAATACGTGGGTCACGACCGGATACAATAGATAAAGAAACTTGTTTGTTTTATATTTAACACAACATTATATCGAGACAAAACGTAATTTGCGTGGGATCCCCAAATAGACGGAACAAAAACCAAGAGGGAAGAACAATATTGGTAAATTATTAAACCATATATGTCCAACTAAAACCTAAAACCTTTCACTCGCTGACCTCGGTATAACATGATAAGTACTGTTTGCATACCAATCACACGTAAAGAAAAGCATAATATACTTAAAATGCATTTAATTGAGATGTTTTGGAACTAAAATTTAGACCCTTTTTTAAAATTAATCTGGATATTCAACCCGCTATGCGAGCCGACTAATCTCAGGATGATCGTCTGCTTTGTATGTAACCACAAGGGTGATGCATGATTAGTTTGAGCTTGAGCTTGAGCTCCAAAGGTCAAAAGTGTCTGAAGGTCTCAAGTTCAAATCCAATGAGGAATAAGAATCCCCATATCGCCACTGAGTTCATAGGCATGAAGCTCACTCGAACTTTTATCGGTCCGGTTATATGATACATGCTTTCAACCAAAAATTCTTTAACTGTAACCCTCAATCCGTTCATGATTCATGTGTATTATTTCAAAAGGGTCGTTTCAAATAATAATGTTAAATATCGTGAGAAGAAAATAATAAAAGGTTAAGAAAAAATTCATATGTGAATTATTGAAAAATATTCCAAGAAAGTTTCGTTGAAGACGCATATATGCACCGACGTTACAAATTATTTATATGATTCAGATATGTATCTTCAAATATATTTTTTCAATGATTCACACATAAACATTTTTTTTTTACCTTCTCGCCATATTTAGTCTTCTTATCTGAATCTTTCATATTATTTATAAAAATTATATTTTCGAAATTTAAAAATTTAAAATATTTGACCAAAAACGTTTTCGTAGAGGTCAATGGTTCAAAATGTATATGTAATCATTTTTCATATATAAACGGAGAGTGCAAAGGAGTCGAGCTTTTAACGAGCTACTCGAGCTTAATAACTCTCGAGCTCGAGCCGATCACGAACACAAAATAGAACTCGTTTAACTTAACATTTCGAGTTTTATAAAACCAAATGTTCGACTCAACTTGTTCGAAAGCTTGACTAAATTTTTCGAGTTGATTTGAGTTTAGTCAAGCCATTCGAGCATATACTTTTCGAGCCAAACACACTCATACATTTATAAAAAAACAAGTCCATAAACAATTATCGAGGTCAAGCTTGATAACTCAAAAAAGATTCAAGCTCGAGCTCACGCCTTAATTTGAAAAAGTTATTCGAGCTCGAGCGCGGTATAATTCTTCCGAGCCGAGCTCGAATACTGTAGTACTCTGCTCTCTAATTATATACATACAAAAAGGAAAGTATAGATGGAAGATATACCGTCCAAACACCATGCATATATACCATGAGAAGCGAGTTCACATTTTTACATAAAAAACGAGGTAGTATCAACATCATGATTTAACCTCGTATCAACCTTAACTCTAACCATTTGTTCAGTACAAGTGAGGTGAGCGAATGGTACCACCACCTGATGCATAAGAACCACGATACGATTCATTTTGTACAACGGTATCAGCGAAACGGTACAGATCCGAACCCGGGGCTCCTTGACCCGAAAAGCCCTGTGACCCAGATGAACTTGGCAATCCAGGAAATGTTTCTAGTGATGGCCGTCCCAGTTGTCTACCGTACAAACCAATCAAACCACTCGTTGAAGGTTGCAAATCGTATGTTTGACCAATTCTCGAATAGGGTTGACCCAGATACCGCTCGACCAACAACGAGTCCTCATGCCAACCGTAAGGTCGACCGTTCATCACTTGGTCAGGATAGGTTCCTCCATAACAACTGGATAACCCACCTCCACTTTCAACGGCAAGACCCGAGCCGTAAGAACCGATGAGCATGCCACCACCGGCTAAACCACTTTCACTTTCAATGGCTACCGAGCTAGCTACGTTTTCCGACAGCCCGGGTGCAGATAACACAGATGAAGTCGGATACGCACCGATGCAATCGCTCGGGAGTTTCCGATCGAAGTAACTGCTGCTACCGGATCGTGTCAATTGGTTATACGGGCTTTTAGCATAGTAATTGACCGGTTTTGGCTCTTGTGGCAGATTCTTGTGACTACTTAAACGAGTGCGTTTTGTTTCATGTTGTTTTTCGTTTCTTGAAGATTCAGCTTCTTTCACCTTTCTCTTTCGGGATGGGTTCTTTTCCACGGATTTTGAATCGAGCTCGTTTATCTCTTTCTCGAGCTGGTGTATTCTTTCGTTGATTTTATAGTCCGCAAGGGGCTTTGAGAGATCAACGTTGTGAGCTTCCAAACATTTTCTTACTGACTTCAGATACGATAGCTGCTTCTTAGCATTCTGAAAAGTAGCAAATAACAAACACCATGTTTAGCTCCCGTGGTCCTAAGAAAATTGTAACGTTTGACCATTCACGTACTCTAAAGGAAATGCTTGACTATAAGTCAAATGTTCATAAACCCGAATGAGCCTAGTATATCCCACCGAGAGGTGGGGTCTGGGGCGGAACGAACGCATACCCGGCTTTTACCCCAAAGAGTATACTATTAGAATCACTAGATAATAGAACTTTCGGTCTAAGAGATCAGATAAAGGCTACCACTTGAATTCTTTAAATTGAAAAAGAAGGGAAAAAGTACTCCCCCCTCCCAAAATAAGTATCTATTTTCCAATTCTATCCTTAATCACGACAAGAAGACATTCATTACTCCCTCAATTATGAAGGGTAAAATTGTCATTTAGATAATTACAAAGTGTGATAATTATTAATTACACCTTTCCAAAACTATGTGCCTTTTTTTTATTTTGGACCTTTACTTTGGGACGAAGGGAATAGTTTCAGATTAAAAGGTTACAAGAAATATTTGTCCATATTTCTAGTTTATAGACTGTCCTAAAATAAGTGTCCACGTTCAAAAGTGTATATTTTCCAATTCTACCTTAATCATGAGAAATAAAAATTCATTACTCCTATTACTAAGGGCAAAATCGTCATTTAGTTAATTAGAAAGTGTAATAATTACACATCTAAAACTATGTCCCTTTTTTATTCTGGACATTTATTTTGGGACGAACAGCATAGTTTCATATTAAAAGCTACTAAAAAAGAAAATGTTGCAATTGACAGAGATAGTACAACGACGGAATTAGAGATAAGAGAACGTTCAATGTAAGAGATAGGATATAGATTACCGCTTCAGCAGAAGAACCATGTTGCCCGTCATTAATTTTATTGTGCAAGAATGTCGTCAATATGGTCTGCGGGCGGCATTTATCTTCCAAACCGAAAGTATAGGCAATATCAGCAGCTTCTATATAGAGATCATTCTTCAGCATCCAATCAATTACCTCTGAAACATACACACACACATATATCCACAAAAGAGTTTAACTCGAGACAAAAAAATATATCAGACGGGTTAAAATAATGTTACAACGGCCATGAGTTTGAGTTTGCAATTACAAATGTTTTAAGGTTCAAAGGATACGTGCAGTTAATCAGTAAACCAAACCAAACGAACCCGATATATCCCACGTGGAGGTGGGATCCGGGGAGGGTAAAATGTAGGTACACCTGCCCTCTACCCCAAAGGGAACGGTTTAATATAATTCTCCTATATTATACTACCTCCGTCCAAAATAAATGTCAAAATGCACGCGGTTTCAGAAATGTGTAATTTTTACACTTTTTAATTAATTAAATAACAATCATACCCTTGAATCCTTGATAATAGAGGGAGTAATGAATTTTTCCATCTCATAACTAAGGGTAGAATTGGAAAGTAGGCATTTACTTTTGGAAGTGGACACTTAGATGCCGTTTACCCAAACGCTTACCCGGTGAGTGCTTACCGGTAATAGTTAACACTCTTGCCTTACCAGGTAAGATTCTAGTCCTTCAAGACAATATCATAAGCAACAATTTACCCAGTAAGCGTTAACCACGTAAGATTCATCAGCCTTACTTATCAAGTAAGACTCTTGATCCTTGTCATCGCTCTTATCGGGTAAGATTCTCAGTCATCGACATGTTCATCCGGTAAGGGTAAGTGACACAGTAAGCGCTTAATGGATAAATGATTGGTAAACGGCCCCTTAATTCGGGACAAACTAAAATAGAAAGTGGACACTTACTTTTGGGACGGAGGGAGTAAATTTGATACCTTGAATAGCATGTTTTTATTAGCATAACAAGCTCGACTCTTAAAAAAAATCGTAAAACAACACGATAAGTGTGTCTAGTTTCCACGTGCCTATTTAGCCATATTAGTTCTTCTTTCCTTTCGCCCACACGTTTGCACAAGCAGCATGTTTTCAGGAAACAACCACTCCACAATTTATCCTATCCATTTAGAACTGGCTTTGGCTACCCTACCTCATTCCCTTCACAAGCCAATTGCCATTGTAGCACGTGTGTGGCCCAGCCCATAAAGGCCATAACCAATCTCTTTATTTATGTACGTACACCTTTGTTTCAGGGCATAAACCATGCCTAGATACCCGAAGACCGGTTTTCCCGAGATTTGGAAGGCAAGATGGATTATTGAGAAAGGGGCGAAATTCCTTTACCTAGGGGATCAAGTGGTAGTTGATCAATGAGAAAAGCGGCGAGAAGAAGACAAAGAGAGGGTTCATCGGGACATTCCCTTAGCGGCAGAGGTATATTGGGTTGGTTTGGTGTGGTATATACTATGGGGCTATTGGATTGGTTTTCCATCAAGTCCTATGTGGATAAAGTTGTCTGTGGGGATCAATCTGTTTGGTCGGTTTACCATCAAGTCTGTTACATATAGAAGTAGGGATAATAGGGGGCTGGTCAATTAGTCAATTGTGGGGGTTGGTCAATTAGTCAAGTAAGTTGGGATATTAGGAGTATAAATAGAAAGGGATAGAAGTGATTAGGCATCAGTTTTGTATTGTATAATTGGAGGAAAACCTCTATGGAGAGATCCGGCTCTCTCAAAAAGCTGGAAATCAATTTGTAAACATTTGATTGTTGAAAAAAGATGAAAAGTTCGCATCAAATGGTATCAGAGCAGTCCATTCTGGAATTGACCAGGAGCATGCTTGTCATGGCGCAAAAGATGATGGAGGATATTACTTCGATGAAGTCTTCCATGGATGTGGTTCAATAAGATTGGAAAATCATAAAAGAAACGATTCAAGAAGACTTGAATTATGTCCAAGAACAATCAATTGATCAAGATCACAAACTTACGATCTTGGCAGAAAAGAGAAAAAGAAAACAAGATGAGAGAGAGAAGGAAGAAGAAAGATCGAATCTGAAGCCAAAATCAAATTTAATTTCGAATCGAGGTTTGATCTAGAATACAAAATCCAAGCAAACGACAACACTCAATTGGGCCATGAAGAAGAAGAGCAAGAAGAGAGAAGCGAGGAAGAAAACTAAGAAATCCAAGCCTATTCCATCAAGCCCGTCAAAATTTGAAACCCTAAACCCATCCCAACACTTCATTTTCAAGATCCCAAGATTCTGCTATGAGAACAAGGGGAAGGCAAAGACAAAATCAACGGTGAGGAGCAAATCGACAACAAAGAAGGCTCCGACAAAGAAGAAACGAAGAACATGCAAGAGGCTATTCCAGGTTGTATTGACGATCGACAAAGAAAATAGTGGATATGGCAGTGGCGGTGGTAAGCCATGGTTGTTGCCCAACCAAAATCTTCCCATGATGCAATTACTTGTACTCTACCGAAATCTTGTTCTTCTTCATCTGCGTATGTTTTTTGGAACAACCATATGTACGTTCAAAGAAAACCATGGGTTTATTCATTCTATTAGACTTCAAAGGCAATAGTGAAGCCCACATTTATATCCTTCTCTTAAGCCCAAAAACAGACTTTAACTATCTCTCAAGCCCTAAAGATTTCAAGAATACACCTAAGTACGAATTTCTGGAACAAATACAAAGCCAAGAAGTATAAAACTCCAGGATTATTTATTTTCTTTCCACCTTGAGGACAAGGTGGATGTTTGGGGGGCGGGTATTGTTACATATGGATAGTAGGGATAATAGGGGGCTGGTCAATTAGTCAAGTAAGTTGGGTTATTAGAAGTGTAAATAGAAGGGGATAGAAGTGATTAGGCATCAATTTTGTATTGTGTAATTGGAGGAAAACCTCTCTGGAGAGATCCGGCTCTCTCGGAAAAGCTGGAAATCAATTTGTAAACATTTGATTGTTGAATAAAGATGAAAAGTTCGCATCAAAGTCCTATGTAGATTAATCTATCCGTATAGATTGAAAAGGTTTTTGTTTGGGAGGAACATGTTTGGAAAAAACTTAGCTTACTGCATAAAGCTCCCCACTAGAAGCTTACTAAATAAGCCACTTTCAATATCATTAAGCCACTACCATACAGTCATATATAGCTGACCGAATAAGTTGTGAGTCCCATTAAGCTCATTAAGTTGCTAACAAACAGGCCCTAAGTGAATAGGGTTTATTCCTTTGTAAGGTCAACCCTTATCTCATTGATCTCCCTTCGGTGTGGTCAAAATAACATATTTAGGACAGCTCGGTAATACCATAAGCAGTAATTAATGATGAGACACCACCGGAAAAACAATTATGATATAAAATCATTCAATTTTGCAAGCAAACCTGGAATTTTTGGGATAAGAATGATTGAACGACGAAGAGCAGATGACACTTTCTTCACGTTACTAGCTCTAATCAAATCCCGAATGTCCTCATTCTTAAACACATCTGGAATCCCGAACCCACTGATAAGCAGAAGCAAACCCCTGGCATCAATTTTATCCGTTTTTGTCAACCCACCTTCCTTGATCATCCGTTTTCTCCAATCAACAGCCGCTTTTGCTGCATATTCTTCTTCTTCTTTTGCAATATCGATACCGTCACTGCTTATCATCACAAAGCACTCCAAAATCACAACCGAAGCTTGCCTTGCTACACTCACCTTTGACCCCTTGGAGAACGATCTACTGCCCTGTAAGAAAAACCTCCCAACGCCCTCTAGCACACATTTTGCAGGATTTTTGGCTAGTTTCAATGCCTTCGGAATTTCTTTCTGAAGCTTATTCATGTCAGAAATATGTCTGGCTACATATGTCCTCATCCCCCGACCACACATCCGTTCACAACAGCTTTCCAGTTCAGATACATCAGGCTTCTTTGATATATCAGTTTCTTCAGGCGTCTTCAAAGTCTCAGTTTCTTCACGCTTCTCCAAAAAATCAGTTTTTTCGGACTTCTCCGAGATATCGGCGATCTCAGGCTTCCTCACTTTTTCATGTCCCCATACGCAATTAGTTGCAGTTCCGTTAAAAGAAACGCCACCGTTAGCTCCCATGTCCTATGAAAATTGTAATATTTGATCAATCACGTATTCTAAAAGAACTAATTGACTATCAGCCAAATCTTTATAAACCAAACCAAACCAAACGAGCATAGTACATCCCATCCTGAGGTGGGGTCTGGACGGTGGGATGTACATAGACCTGACTTATACCCCCAAAGAGTAGAGTGGTTATTTTCGTGAAGGCCCCCAGCTTGTGAAAAAGAGAGAGTTTGCCCAAAATTCTTGATTAAAAAAAGTTTCCGTTTGGTTTGTAGGATTGGATAGGATTTGAAGGGATTTGGAATTCAATTCCATTGCAATCCCATGTTTGGTTTGAAGGATTGTTTGGATTTGAAATCCTAGGATTTCATTGAAATCCCAGACATGGGATGTAGAAATCCCATGGGGGTTGGTATTTTGCAGGATTTCGTAGGATTTGCGTGTTATGATGTTTTCAAATATGTTGAAAATGTTTGTTTATATTAGTCAACTAATAAAAAGGTAATTTAAAATTTTATAATTATCTATAATTTGTTTTTATTAATTATTTATAAAAAATGGAATTCAATTCCATTTCAAATCCTAAAAACCAAACACACCAAATATTCCAAATCCGCTCTAATTCCAAATCCTTCCATGAAATTCAAATCCCTCGAGACCATTCCGCCAAGCACCCCCTAAGTATTTTTCAACCCTCCCCCCCCCCCCCACACAAAAAAAAACGTTGAAATTGACGAGATAGTAGAACAATGAAATTGGAGATAATATAACGTTAATTGCAAGAGATAGGATATAGACTACCACTTGAGGAGAAGAACCATGTTGCTTGTCTTTAAATTTATGGCACTTATCCTCCAAAGCAAAAGTATCGGCAATATCTGTAGCTTCTATTTCCAGATCATTCTTCACCATCCAATGAATTACCTCTGGAACAAATATAAATAACCACAAAAGAGTTTCAATTCACGAAACAAAAGTATATAATAAGATTTAAAATAATGTAACAATGGCCATAATTAAACAACCCCAATTACAATGGCCATGTACTTGCAATTACAAACGTTTAAGGTTCAAAGAATCTGTGCAGTTGATCAGTAACCCAAACCAAACGCACATGTTTCACTCGGGACTTGGAGCATGGTTTTAGAAATTGTTTTGAGGCATACGCGTCGAGGTGAGGTGGCGCAAAACTGCACCTGAGGCAGCGCCTCTAGGACCCTGGACGAGGCTTACGCCTTGGTTCAGTGAGGCGGTTCAGTTAGGCATGAGGCAGTGTCACAGATGATTTGCTCTAGTAATGGTTTTTGGGTTTTTTAATAAGTTTTATGACAGTAGTAGTACTTCTCTTTATAGTATAAGTGTCTTTATTTTGTTTTAAAAACTAAAAGTCAAAACCCAGTGGCCCCCATGTGTACTTTAATATTTTAAAACCCACAAAGCTAGTACTTTCTCCTCTCAATCAAAAAGTGTGGTTTGACCCTTCCTCTTCCTCCAGCCTATCTCACTGTTTCACTCTTTCCTCTGTCAAGAACCACTAAACCAACGCCCATAGTAACTTAGTATTATATATATATATATATACACACACACATATTGTATTCATGGTTTTAAAAAATGCCAGAGGTGCACCTCAGGGCGGTTCGGTTCCAAAAACAAATACGAGGCGCCGCCTCAGGGTATCCAGTAGGGACGTGCGCCTTGGTGGTGTGAGGCGGGCGGTGGGGCGGGCTTGAGGCGGTGCCAAGGCGGGCGTTTCCTTCCCTGATAGAAAATCTCACCTTTTCTATTTAAGGAAATAACTAAAGATTAAAAAACCCTAATAATATAAGGAAGCCCATCGGCCTCTTTCCTATGTAGCCCAATTTCTTTTCTTTTGCCAATAAACTAAACATAGAACTTCTCCCAAAAGTCAATCGATCAAGAAAGCAATGCTTTATACTATTGTCGACTTCTCCTCTCTGGCTCTCTCTTCTACATTACTTCTTATCTCTCCGGCTTGTACCTGCTAGTTGTAGGCTTGTACCTTCACATTTCAGTTTTCTTCTATAAGCACATTTCAGTTTCTGCATATTTTTATATAGTATCAATATTTACATATTTGTAAGAATCTGCATGTTCTTTTATTTGTAAAGCCTTTTTTTGTATAATATGTGTGCTTATATAGATATATTATGATTTATGTACATATTCCTTTTATTATGTTTATGTTATATTTTTATTGCATATTCTGTTGTTGTTATGTATATATGCTATTTTTATGTACATATTCTGTTTTTTATGTATAACTTGGCTTAATGTACAGTATATATTATGTTTTTTTCTATGGGTTATGGATTTATGAATTTTCTTGTCTTAATTTTTAGGGCTTATGCCTCGTGTACTTAAGAGGAAAACGCCTCGAGGGTCGTTTCTGTTCTTTAAAACCTTGATTGTATATAAATGTGTGTGTATATATATATATATATATATATATTTGTGTAGTATATATACATATTTTAGTGTACACACACACACACACACACATATATATATATATATATATATTTCTGCCATGGGGCTTACGCCTCGGACCGCCTCAAGGCTTACGTCTTGCCTCGTTGAGGGAAAACGCCTCAAGGCCTGATTCTGTCTTTTAAAACCTTGCTCGGGAGTAGGGTCGTGGGATGAGATGTGCCGCTACCCAAGTAGATGAGCATAAATAAAAAACCTTAACTTTTACCTAATTTTATCTCCCAACACTTGTCCATGAATTGGAGAATATATATCGGTATTCCCAACTTGGCAAGTCAAATTAGAGACACTATTTCCATAACAAAAAATACCGATGAAATACTTGAAAAAACTAAAAGACTAACATATAATCTGGAGAAGAACAAGACCTAACAGCCACATTTTCATCATTTTTCTCTTCTCAACGAGTAAACTTCCAATGTCTATTTCCTCTTGACAAGTCTTCAGCTTGTTCTCTACTTTGTCTCTGTTAACAACTTATAAATCTCACAGATCTCCTTTTCGCAACAAAAAAGATCCCAAATACCTTTTTGGCAAAGAATTAATTTTTTTTTTCTAAATCCAAGTGTTTATTTTTCACTTAGTTAATGATCCAGGCTCTACTTTCTTTTTGGTTAAGCTTTAACACTGAACTACTAAAACTAAAATATTACTCCAGCAGATGACATGACAGAAACAATAAGAACCAGATTTGAAGACCTTAGGCATGAAGGTAGTCTCATAATCGATAAAAGGGCTAGAAGGAGAATGAATTGAAGGCTCTGCAATAGACATCAAACTTAGGATTCTCTTTCAGCCGTGTTTTTCCTTAACTTGGGCTGTTAGCTGGCAATGGGCATCGGGAAAGAATGTGGTCTGGCAGAAAAACAAATATATGTTCTATCTTGAACTATTTTTGTAATTTCTAAAAGATAAAAAAAATTGGTCAAAAAAGAATGCTGTTTTGAAGTTTATCAACAATTTGCGCAGCGTGTTCAATTGAATAGGGGTAGGAGAAGAACCCAGCCCGGCATTTTTTTCCTCATTAAATGACAGTCATTTATATTTATTGAACATCGCTTGTTTGTGTGTGGTAGGTCAATGTGAAAAGATGCCTTTTGTTCAGTAAATTCGTTGTTTTTGGCTCTTCATTGTTAAAATAGTAGCTAAAGACTAATTTAATGCATCAGTTTTAGATAGATTTATTATCATATATTTCCATATTTTATGTACTAGGAATATGTCATGTACCGTATGCCATGGACTTTCCTGTTGGCACCATGCCATGACTAAGATGGAATACAAGGTATTATTGATGCCTTAACGTGGATTTACCAACATCTAGAAACCGACCATATTAACTAAACCCCATATGACTATCGTTGGTCCTGGCAGCTGGAGAAGGTTCTTAGCATTTTTCGGTTGGTGAATTGGGGAGGATGTTGATGTCTTCAAGGCTTATGACACGATATTTTGGATGCCAGAGTGTAATGTCATGTACCCACCTTAGGCCCAAGACCATTGGCACATCCATACTTGTTATTCTAGTAGGGTTAGAATGGGTATTTTGGGTACTTAATTATCTAGGATAAAAAGGGATGATGTAGGTGGTGTAGGGCATGCAGAAAACTAGTGGGTTCTATATGTGAGAGTTCTAGCCTCTCGAAAGTTAGTTTGTTCTTAGTTTTCCTTGTTAATTGAAGCATCTTACAGTGTCCTTATCACTTGGTTTCTATTTCAATTGTTCGATCGATTTGGTTCATAACATGTAACCTAAAAATGATCTAAGCTATAAGAGCATAACGAACTACATAAACCAAACCAAACCAAACAAAATGAGCCTGTTATATCACACCCAGAGGTGGGGTGGAAGATGTACACAGGCCTGTCCCCTACCCCTAAAGAGTAGAAAGGTTGTTTCCATGAAGACCCCCAACTTGCGAAAAGTGTGAGGCAACGAGAGCTTTGCCCAAACAGTTCAAAGAATTTGGAAAAAAAAACCATGAAAATGAGACTATAATAAATAAAATCTGAACAGTTATATATTGTATTAAACCAAAAACAATGTCGACATCACCAAAATGAATGTTAAGAGTGCCTGTTTACATAAAAGACCCCTATATTGGTTGTAGCAATGCAGTATAGCCCTATCGGAACGTCAGGTTAAGCATATTAGAATAGAAGCGATGATGCACTATTCCTAGTTTCATTTTTAGTTTTTTCACAGTCATAACCTCATCGGTCCTGCAATAGTTTGTGGTCACCAACCATATTAGTCATCAAACTGTTTGATCAGTTTTTCATTGGATTCAAAGAAGATGCATCATCAAGTAAGAGATACACTAAATACTTTGAAGAACGAATTACCCCCTTCAAGTTCCAATACATTATTAACCTAATCTGTTATGTATATTCCCCAAAACGAAGATGCACCTCTCTTTTTCATCTGATCAAGAGAAAATTTCCATATTTCCAATACTATCAATCCATTATGCCACCACCGCTGAGATTCTAGTTGACGCCCCTCAACAATGTGTTCTTTTCTTGATATGGAAGTGAATCGGTTAACAGATATCCTACATTGCATATTCGATACCTTAAATAGCATGCTCTTATTATCGTAACAATAAATCAAACTAAACCGGCCCACTATATCCCACTCGAAAGTAGGGTCTGGGGATGGGATGCAGGTGTGAGAAAGTAGAGCTGTTACTTTTGTGAAGGCCCCAACTTGCACAAAATCGTGAGCAGAAAGGTACAAGGAACAATGACTAGCACATAGTAAGCACAGAGAGAAAGAGGAGTAGGTACATTGAAACATAAAAACGAAGTAAGGCCATTATGCCACTACCGCTGAAATTCTAGTTGACTCCCCTCAAGAATGTGTATCTTTTGTTGAATTGGAAGTGACTGGGTTAATAAAATATCCTACATTGTATATCCGATACCTTCAATAGAATGTTTAAATTAGCATAACAATAAATCAAATCAAACCAAACCAAACCAAACTAATGCGACCCGTTATTCCTACCTGAAAGTAGGGTCTAGGGATGGGATGTGGGTGTGAAAAAGTAGAGCAACTGATTCTGTGAAAATACTGGCGTGTGCAAGAGTGTGAGCAAAAAGGTAAAAAGTACAAGGACTGGTACATAATAAGCACAGAAAGAGAACAAAGAAGTAATAAATAGCAAGGATTAGGTACATTGAAACATAGAAAAGGTAATGTATGGCAAAACACACAGAAGATTACGCAAAGTAAGGCAAGACACGCATCTATCTCCATCGTAGGACTCTGGTGACCTAAATTGCCCCACCCTCAACCTTTCAAATCCCTTCTGCCCATCCTCGCTAGCTACAGGCACTACACCTAGTCTACTCTACTACCTACAGAGACGGACCTAGAAACTTTTTCAAGTGGTGGTACCATTTGACTATAAGTCAATAAAAAACAAATATAGGGATGTTTTTCACAAAATCATCATTGGTCTATTGGTTAGTTCATTGTTCTTCATATGTGAGGTACTGTGTTCAAGTCTTTTATTACAAATTTCTTTCAGGAACATAATAAATCTAAAATTAAAAGCTAACATCTAAGAAAATGACATTAAAGGGATTTGAACTCAGGTTTAGGGTGGAAGAAAAGCCTTGTAAACCAACTCTACCAAGGGAAACTTGTGTCTTTGTTGTAGTTTCAAAATATATATGGTGGCACGCAACAAATTGATACGGTGGCACATTTCACGACCCTATAATTTTTACACAGGAACAAAGAGGTGGCACAAATCCAACACACTAGGTCCATCACTGGCTACCTAGTCCTTCATCTCCGAAAACTCCTATTAGAGGTTATGTGCTCGGAAATATAATCTAAACCACATGCTAAGTGTGTCTGGTCAGAATAACATATTCAGGACAACTCCGTAATACCATAAGCAGTCATTAAGCATGAAACACCAATAGAGAAACAATTATGATATAGAAGAGTTCAATTTTTGCAAGCAAACCTGGAATCTTTGAGATAAGAATGGCCGATCGACAAAGAACAGAGGAAATTTTCTTCACGTTACTAGCCCTAATCAAATCCGTAATATCTTCATTCTTAAAGATACCTGGAATCCCAAACCCACTGATAAAGAGAAGCAAACCCTTGGCATCAACCTCATCCGTTTTTGCCAACCCACCTTCCTTGATCATCCTTTTCCTCCAATCAACAGCCGCTTTTGCTGCATATTCTTCTTCTTCTTTTGCAATCTCAATGCCGTCACTGCTTATCATCACAAAGCATTCCAAAATCAAAACTGCAGCTAGCCTTACCACAGCCATCTTCGACCCCTCTGCGAATGATCTACTGCTCGATAAGAAAAACCTCCCAACGCTCTGTAGAACGAGTTTTGCAGGATCTTTGACTAGTTTCAATGCCTTCGGAATTTCTTCGCGGAGTTTATTCATGTCAGAAATATTTCTGACTACATACTTCCTCATCCCCCGACCAGACATCCGTTCACAATGGCTTTCCAATTCAGATACATCAGGCTTCTTCGAGATATCAATTTCTTCAGGCTTCTTCAAAATCTCAGTTTCTTCACGGTTCTCCGAAGTATCATTTTCTTCAGACTTCTCCGAGGAGCCTTCAGGCTTCCTCACGTTTCCATGGTTCCGTCCGCAATTATTTGCAGTTCCCTTAGGGTTTTGTTCTGTGGCCATTGTTTCAGGAGCAGCGGTTACGGTATCAACAGAGGAGGCTTCCGTTAAGGCAGTTACGCAGTGGTTAGGGTTATCGGTATAGAGGAGGTGATTTGGCAATTTCGAGTCGATTGATGTTTTGATGAAATTGAGGTGATCATGTAACTCGTCGTAGCGGCGGAGGAATGTGGACAATGCTGTGGAGAGGGTGCGGAGACCATTGATGGAATTTATGAACGGCGGTGGTGGTAAATCGACGATGTGAGTGTTCGTCATGTCTGGATGTTCTTGTTTGATTAGGTTTGATTCCGACGAAGGAGCTGTCGATGTTGTTGATGGTTGGCTTTCCGCCGTAATGGAATGAAGGAAAGCGGATATGGTGGCCATGGAGGACGGCGCTCCGGCGACGTAAGCGGAGTCGACGGAGGCAGCGGTTTCGATCACACGAGTCATCCTACTGGCAAATCATACGGTGGCGGAAAAGGAAATTGAAAGCTTTTTGTCGGTAGATTGTTTGGTGGCGTTTGTTTTCGGAGAGGTATTTAGGTGGTGTTTGGGATTGTTTATTTGAAATAACTTATGCTTTCTTATAAAAGCACTTATCAGTTTATTATAAGTCAGAAGGGTTTAACTTTTTTAAAAACTCCTTATTACCGGTGCCATACCGGTATAAATCATTTATCCAAACACTCAAAAGTGCTTATTATCGGTGCCACACCGGAATAAGTCAATAAGTTGTTTTAATAAGCAATCCCAAACACCCCCTTAGTCTAAATTCATTTCTGAATTTTAAGAGGTGGTGTTGAAGTCTGAAATCTGAATCAGTCAGACTGTTTGTTTTACGTCTGAAATCTGAAATCTGAATCATTGAAATCTAGGCTTTCTTTGTAAGCATTGGAAACTCTAAAAGCAATTAAGATGTTTTAACTGAAAATGTTACCTCTAAATAATTCAGACATAATAAGAGCTTTTAAGCTCTTAATTGAAAAGAAAAAAAACAAACACACTTAATAACCTAAGATCTGACCAATTCAGACATAAGAGGGTATTAAGTGTTTTTTAGGTAAAAACAAACAGGGCCTTAATGTGGACGAAATTTTAAGAATTTTGGGGTGTTTGATATTGTCCGTAAAAACCACTTATTGACTTGTAATATCAAATATGTTTTTAAACCAATATACCATAATTTCGTAAAACTCAATATAACCATCGTCGATCTGAACCACCATCAACCATCGCCATTTGAACCGTCGTTGACCACCACCAATTCCATAGCCAACCCTTGCAAGATTTCTCCATTTTCGTAAGCCCTTGCAAGCTCCGGATCCTGTTCGTTTTCGTGTCGGTTTGTTGGGCCGGGACTGGATTTTGGAAACTGAATTGGACCATAATATATGTTCCCCGCTTTGTTATTAACGGAAGACTAAATTACATTTTTGTCCCTATCGTTTGTTGGAAATTTCACATTTTGTCCCTGGAGTTTTGAAATTATGATTTTCATCCTTAGGATTTAATTTATTGTTATTTCAATCCCTAAACTAATTCCTACATTAAAGTACAAAGGACCAAAATAGTAACAAACTGTAAATTATAGGGATCAAAACAACAATAAATTATAAGTCATAAGAACAAACATAGCAATGAATTACAAACCATAGAAACAAAAAAAATAATTTCTAAATCACAGGGACGGGAATTATAAAAAATTTAACAAACCACAAGAATGAAAAACAAGACGTAATTTATTCTTAATAAAAAAAGATTAAAATATATAATAATGGCATTGTATTTTTTATAGTGAATGACATGTTTAGTCCCTGTGATTAAAAATTTATTATTTTCATCTTGGTACTTTTGAAATTAAGATTTTCATCCCTATAGTTTACAATTTATTATTGTTTTCATCCTTAAGATTTAAAACTTATTGTTATTTTTGTCCATGTGGTTTAAAATTAATTGTTTTTTTCATCTCTCGTACCTAAAGGTTAAAGTTAGTGGTTGTTTGACAGTTGTTGAATGATTTGATACAAAATGATTATAAGACTTTCGTGATATAGTGCAAAATGAAATATAATTGTTCGGTAATTGTTTGTAATGGAATTAAATAGCTGAATGATTAAGGAATACCCATGATACAAAATCATTCAGGGGGTTAATAGAACTATTAAGAGACATAATTTTTTTTTTTTTGCCAAACAAGGTTCATCTCTTAACGATTCAGATGTTGCCTCTTAATTGAACTATTAAGAGGTAAATAAACAACCTCTTAGAGGTTGTTTGACAGTTGATGAATGGTTTGATGCAGAATGATTAGGTGGTCATAATGATTAAGAGACTTTCATAGTATAGTGCAAAATGAAATATAATTGTTTGGTAATTATTTACAATATAATTAGGGCGCTGAATGGTTAAAAAAGGCTCATGTACGATATTGAAGGGGGGGAAACTTGGTATCGTACCAAGTCCACAACCTTACATAACCCTACACTTTTTTAAACAACGTTGTTGTTGCGTTTGCGTATGAGTAACGTTCTTATACATGAAACCATGAACGCAACAAGACACTCAATACACCTCGTGTTTAAAATAGAAATAGAAAAAGACGAGTAAATAATGGAAGGGACAACTTGGTGTATTTGCAACAAAAACATCATTATTGCGGGTCAATACTCGACACTTTGATAGGTAAAGATAAGTGTCGTATGGTCCTCCATTTTCAATTGTCTTTTTTTTTAAATAAAGTTATAATATGGGGACCAATCATGCAATAATATGTTATAAAAGTTGAGGAGAGTGTGATTTATTTGTTATATTTGCCGTATATAAATATTATATACTTCAAAAAGAAAATATGAATTTAAATGTATAAGTGAGATAAATAATATTATGAAATATATTGAATTTTTTAATAATATAACTTCTATTGTAATCTTTAAATAAACTAGAAGAGTACTCGCGCAATGCAGCAAGACACATATTAGAAGAGTACTCGCGCAATGCAGCGAGACACATCTCGATTTTAATGTTCTATTTTATTATTTGTCGTTGTCGATGTTATAATACAATTTTATGCGTTTTTAAGAAAACAATAATGATTTTATTTTTGAATAAAATATAAATTTGAATATATCATAAAAAATTGAAAAAAAAATATCAATGTTAGTATCAAATCAACTATTTAAAAGTTCTCATTTTTATGTAATTTCCTTAATTTATTTTTTTATTTTAATTTAATTTAAATTTAGTAACGAAATAGTTTATTTTGGTTTAATAATATAACATTTTATAAATATAATAATTAAGTATTCTGTTACACTCAACGATTATCCTAATTATAGTTTATATTTTTTATATTTAAAATAAGATGTTTATCATGTATTTGATTATGTTTATTTGCAGTTAGTTACACGAATTCATATATGGAGATTTAATAAGTTGTACTTACGCACAATCTACTTGCAATCTTGAGTTTTAAGTAATATGCATTAATAAACAGTACTTTACGTATAAAAAGTGGTTTTTAAGAGTGTCAAATACTTTATAATATAGTATAGATAAGCTGACAGAGATAAATTTTTTATTTTTTTTTAGATTTTTGCTTTTCCTACAATCTATTTTTGTTTATGTGAACACCAACGTATCACTTTTAAGTAAAATGTGTTTTTCAGCATTGGTATGCAAAACCCGAATTATCCAAAATCCGAATTCAAATCCGAACTGAAAATAAGATATTTATGTAAACTCTGAATGTCCCAAAAATCCGAAAACCGACTTTTTGGAAAAAATTCGGGTTCGGGTTGGGTTTGATTTTTGGCCACCTGATCCGTCCGAAAACCCGATATATATATATATATATATACACACACACACACAAATATATTTATTTATCTAACAATCTTTTGAAAAATCTAAAAATCTTAGTCGATCATTTTTTTCATAATTTATAAGCATACCATCGATTTATCAATCCTCGAAATCGATTGGATATATATAATTTTTGCATTTATAATTAAATCCGAACCCGACCGGCCTCAATTGAAACCCGACCAACCCGAAGCAATTCGAAACCCGAAATCCAAAAATTGGGGCTTGATTTCCGTATCCATAATCCGACCGGGGGTTTTGATTTTCCCACCCGAACCAACCCGACCGCCCGATGCACACCCCTAGTTTTGAGTCCACATGGTTTGTTGAAAATTACTATTTTCGTCCATCTACTTTTGAAAAATTACAATTTAAATCCATATGATTTATAATTTATTATTTTTTTTTGTTATTGTGATTAACAAATTTATTGTTCTTTCCCTCCCTATGTTTACATTCTCTCTTATAAGCATCCTTGATACTTTAAGCCATTAGTTATCTTCAATAACAAAAATAATAATGAACTACAAACTATAAGAATTAACTTCCGAACCATAGGGGCCGAAGTCGTAACTTTGAACAAACACAAGGGACTAAAACCGTGATTTATTCGTCCCTTTTTATCATTAAAATGCAATGATTTGTTTTGCCTTATTGCATAATAGGTCCACATTTATGTATTGTGGACACAATTTTTTTTTAGAATAAAATCATTTTTTTTATTGATCTGGATATTTAATATACGAGTCGAGTAATCATAGGGCGGCCATTCGTTAAGGGTGTGTAGAAAATCAACCTATCCAATTGGAACCGACTGATCCAATTAGAACTGACCGACCATAAGTAAATATCCAATTGTAATTGGATTGGATCAGATTGAAATTTTCAACATCCATTTTGGATCAGTCGGTTCTCATATGACAGTCCAGAACCGAACCGATCATCATTTAATTACCCATCCAGTTAATCATCCGATGACCATCCAGATGTCCATCCAACCATTATCCAATTAATTTATTTTCAAATTTCTTAAATCGGAATTTGATATGTGAGGATTTGAATTTTTAACTTCCATTGTATTGGACTTAACACATATTAAAAGTGATTAATCAATTTGTATCATTGTTAAAGAATCGGATTGAATTAATACGCTGGATGGATCCAATCTCAATAGATCATCCATTGGATATTTGATGGATATCCAATAAAAGTATCAAACGGATGGAATCGAATCAATCCAATCATCCATTAGATTTGAATGGATCGGTTATCCAATGTTAATCATACCGGATCGGTTGGTAAAATCCAACGTCCAATAGATGATTGAATCAGTTTCGTTCCCCTCACATCCAATGGATGTCAACAAATGAACAGACCTACCATCCGCTTTGCGGGTAGCCTGAAATCACCGTATTTGAATCTCCATGGCCACAAGAAGATTTTATTCCTTCTTGGATTCGAATCTGGAACCACCATGCACTTTTAACATTTGAAGCCCAAGCTCAAACAAATCATACACCATATTACATGATGATGTTTTCTATTTTTTTTTTCAATTATTTTTCTTACATTCTTACAATTATTTTTTTAAAATATAAAAAAAGACAAAAACACCCCTTACATCAACATGTGACATAACAAATACTCGCCAAGGCAAGGGACGATTTTGGCTCTAAAACATGAAATAAATTGAAATTCTATTGATTAATAATTTATTTGAATATATTATAAAATATTAAAATTGATTAATTTTACAATATGCACTTTTTGATCACTTTGCAATCTTTAACTAACTTAACTACTTTTTAGTTTTTACCAAACTTCATTAGTTTACCAGTTAGTTTATCTGTTAGTTTGTTAGATGAAACCTGATGATAAAATTAATGAAATTTATAAACCAAAAAAACAGATAAAGTACAAGGACCAACAATGTAATTCACTATTAATAAGGGGCCGTTTACCAAACACTTACCCGGTAAGCGCTTACCGGTAAAATTAACATTATCATTTACTTACCGGGTAAGATTTTAGTCAACCAAAACGGCATCGTATGCAACAATTTACCCGGTAATTGCTTACCGTGGTAAAAGTCGTTGCCCTCACTTACCAGGTAAGAGTTTTGGTCATTGTCACGCTCTTAACTCCTGGTAAAGTAAAGGGGTTGTTTGTTTACCTTTTAATAGTTCGATTAAGAGACAACATCTGAATCATTAAGAGGTGAATCTTGTTTGACAAAAAAAAGTCTGTCTCTTAATGGTTCTAAAACCTCTGAATGGTTTTGTATCCTGAGCCCCCTTTAACTATTAAGCGCCCTGATTTCATTGTAAACAATTAGCAAACAATTATATTTCATTTTGTACTATATCATGAAAGCCTATTAATTATTATGACCACTTAATCATTCTGCACTAAACCATTCAACAACTGCCAAACAACCTCTAAGATGACTTGGTGAACATTTATTCAGGTAAGCGTTTGGTAAACGACCCATAAGTTTTCCAAATCACATGATTTTATTTAAAACAATATATAAAATATATAATAATTAAAAAGAAAAATTAAAAATTTTAAAAAAATAATTATAAATATGGAGTTCATAAAGAAATACTCTTTTAGAAATGGCGGATACCACTAGATTGGTGGGCAAAAAAAAAGCTATATCTATCCTTCAACTTCAATCCACACGCTTCCATTTTTGTCCCCACCATATCCGTACCCATTCCCACCTCACGATTATCGCCATGCCCATCTTCTTCTTCCTTTAGTTCTCAATCCACCATTTTCTAGTTTTTTTTCTTCTTTCATTCTTCCTTCTGGGTATGGCTGTGGCTATGGCTTCCTGTGGTTGTACTATCGGTGCTTACACCAAATTGGTGGCATTTGAGAAACAATCCATTTCCAAAACTGCATTCTTCGGTTGCTCTTCTGGTTCAGATCCTGTTAAACATCTATGCACTTCTTCAAGATCAAGGTACGCCTCTCGATTCCATGTTGATAAATTACTTTCCTCAATTGGGGGTTTTCTAGAATCAATCGAGTACTTCAATCAACTTGACGGTTTCCGTTTATATTTGGTTAATAATTGGTAAAATCTTCGTGGGTTTTCTGATTGAATGCAAGTAGATTTGGTAATTTTGCGTGTATGAAGTTGGGGATTGTTAGTATTTGCTGAAATTGCCACCAGCCGTTACGGTTTGCTGATTTCTGTAGCTTTTGTTTCCACTCGAATTGGGGTTCTAATTGATTGATCATCCGCGGATGATACTTCTCTACTACGGAACTGATCCAAAGTATTGAAAGTAAATGACAATTGTGCGATTTGGGTCATATTGGATCGAAAACACAAAAGTTATGTCCGATTTGTTCTAATTTCTGATTTGGGGTTTTACCCAGATTGTCATATTCATTGAGTACTATGATTCCAAAAGCATCAGCCACAGCTATTGAGGTATTAAGCAAGGGATTTGGTAATGTTTCTTGTAGATACTTTTTGATTTCGATTTGTATATTCATCGGGGATTCGATTTGCAGGGTGGAAGTTATCAGGATACCGATGTGGTTCCGACACCCAAAGTGATAATTGACCAGGATTCGGACCCGAATGCAACTGTGGTGGAGATTACCTTCGGGGATCGCCTTGGAGCTCTTCTTGATACTGTATGAAAACCTTTTAAGTTTGTCGTTTGAATGCTCGGTTTTTTTGGTATATGATTTGGTGATTAGTCGAAAAACTAGTTGTGTGTTCGGTGATTACTGGGAAATGTATGTGCAGATGAATGCTCTCAAAAATCTTGGACTGAACGTTGTCAAAGCAAACGTTCATTTGGATTCTTCTGGGAAGCACAACACGTTTTCGATCACTAAAGCGTAAGTAGTTAACTTAAGATGTCTTTTCTTTGTTAACATGTATTGAAGTCCATATCGGCTAGACAATTACCATCATTAATATATATATATATATATATATATATGTGTGTGTGTGTGTGTGTGTGTGTGTGTGACTGTGTGTGTTGTGTGTATATATATAAAGATATAGAGATATAGAGGGAGTTTCAGGGAAAACCCCCCAAAAAATGAAAAATTGAGGAACACTCCAGTAACCATTTATTTGGAAGGTATGCACATGTGCATAAAGTAACTGAAGTTGTTTCTTGATTTTTATACACATGTGCATACCGGACAAATTGTTTAAAATTTACTTGTATGCACATGTGTATACCGTCTAGATAATGGGTTACCATGGTGTTCCTCAAATTTTAAATTTAATTGCGGTTTTTCCCTGAATTTGGTCCTATATATATACACACACACACACACACACATATACAGGGTGTTCCTCATATTTTAATTTAATTGCGGTTTTTCCCTGAATTTGACCCTATATATATGTGGGAGTTTTAAATGAGAAGCTAAAAAAGTTGAGAAGGTGCAAATCGAAGGTTCATATGTGAATCATTGGTAAAAGAAAACGTGGATTCACATATGCGTCTTCATATGCAAATAATTGGTAAAAAGATAGTCAAGCAATCGTGGGTCCACATATGCATGTTTAAATGGATTTTTTTTCGGGTTTACCAATGATTCACATATGAACCTTCAGTTCACACCTTCTCAACTTTTTTGCGCGTCTCATTTGAACCTTCCAATGTATGTATATATAGACATATAAAGACCATTAAACCCATACACACAAACCATCAAACCTATATATACAGACCATCAAACGTGTATATATATAAGGGATCTTTTAGAGAGATTCAAAGGGGCTCTACATATCTTAACAACATGTTTGATGCTTTTGCTTAATCGGTGAGTGCTTATATATGCTTTTTGACCATGACTAAAATATCTTGGCTATCGGTTATCGCTCGTGGTTCATTAAATGATGCATTCACTTTGATGTGTTCATAAATGAATGACTGAATCTAAACAGTGTTCTTGAATAGACCCCTTTTCGATAGTCTTTATGATTCTATTTGTATTTAGTTCTCTACTTCTCTTCGAATATAAAGATACTTAACGAGTTTAATGACTTGTTCGTTTAGCAATTAAGCGGTGTTTGTTTTTGCTTATATTTTCTTGGAAGAGCTGAAACGACTGAATTGGATATGTCATACTCCATCTGTTATCCATATATAACCATCTTATTCCAGACATATCTTAATAGAAACATGATTTCTTTGCAGCACAACCGGCCGTAAAGTTGATGACCCTGAGTTGCTTGAGGCGATCCGTTTGACAATTATTAGCAATCTTCTTGAATATCACCCGGTATGACCAATTCATCATCCATGCTCAAACACACCTAGGGGTGTAAACGAGTCTAGTCGATTCGAGGAGCAGGTTATTAGATCTCAAGTCAAAAAATAATTATTAGGCTCGAGCTTGACTCGAGCTCGATCAACTTTTTCAAAGTTGGGCTTGGGCTCGAGCTCGATTAACTTTTCAAAGTTGCACTCGAGCTCGAATATTTTTTCAATGTTTGAGCTCGAGCTCGATGCTCGTTTATAGGCTCGAACTCGAGATCCATTAACTCCTTATTTGCTCAAGCTCGATGATTTTTATATTTCGAGTATATAATTTGTAGACATTTAAATATGTTTGGCTCGAAAAATTTATGCTCGAATGGCTCGACTCGGCTCAACTTGTAGAGTTTAATCAAGCTTTCGAATGAGTCGAGTCGAACATTGGTGTTGTGGTGCTCGACTCGTTGAGTTAAGCGAGTTTTATTTGTGTTCGAGATCGACTTGAGCTCGACAATTATTAAACTCAAGCTCGAGTAGCTCGTTAAAAGCTCGACTCATTTACACCCCTAAGCACACCCTTGACTTTATTGTTATGAGGAATTTGAATTCATTGATGGTTTAGGAATCAAGTGCCCAATTAGCCATGGGAGAAGCCTTTGGAGTCGAAGCACCAAAAGAAAAGGTACTAATTGCCGCCTCACTGAGATGTAAACCGAGGACTAAATACCGTATTTCCGTGAAAAATTATTATTTCATACACAAAGTAAAGTAATTTCCGTCGTGGGATATTGAGTGAAGATTGCAAGTCTTCTCGGTTTCTCGCAAAAATGACCTGTTTACCCTTTTTTCATTGTTGCATGTTATTAATGTTACTCCCACCGTCCCAAAATAAATGTTCATATTACTATTTTAGCTCATTGTAAAATAAGTTTTCCACTTTTAAAAGTGTCAAGTTTCCAATTCTACCCTTACTTATGAGATGGAGAAAGTCATTACTCCTATTGTCAAGGGTAGAATTGTTATTTAGTTAAATAACTAAATGTCCAAATTTCTTCTTTAGTTTGTTCTAGAATAAGTGTCTACTTTTAAAAGTAAGTGCCAACTTTCCAATTATACCCTCAATTATGAGATGGAGAAAGTGATTACTCCTTCTATTGTTAAGGGTATAATTGTCATTTAGTTAAACAACTAAATGTCCATGTTCCTTTTTTAGCTTGTCTTAGAATAAGTGTCAACTTTTAAAAGCAAAGTGCCAACTATCCAATTATACCCTTAATTATGAGACGGAGAAAGTCATTACTCTCTTTGTTGGCAAGGGTAGAATTGTCATTTAGTTAAATAACTAAATGTCCATATTCTTCTTTAGCTTGTCCTAGAATAAGTCTCTACTTCTAAAAGTAAGTGCCAACTTTTCAATTATACCCTTCATTATGAGATGGAGAAAGTCATAACTCCCTCTGTTCTTAAGGGTAGAACTGTCATTTAGTTAAAAGTGTAACAATTACATATTTCTAAAGTTGTACCCCTTTTGCATGGTGGATATTTATTTTGGGACGGTGGAAGTTTTGCCTTCGGTTCATAAGCTTCCTCTGTTTGAAGTTTGAATCGTACTAAAGGGCAGTTTAGACATTTGGCTAATATTTACTACATCATTGTTTGATTCGTCTTTCCTAACAAGTGTTGAACTACCTCAGCTTGACGTCGATATTGCAACCCGCATCCAGGTATACGATGATGGTCCCGATCGAAGGTAATCCTACATTTTCTTGATCCTAAAGTTGGGAGTCTTTTTTTGTCGTTTAACGTCACAAAGAAACTCATTTGACATCTAAAAATCAAATACCGACCCCTTTTTTTGGTAATCGTGCGTGTCCGGTTCAGCATGCGCACAACTCGATTAATCCCATGGGCCCTGAAGATAACAGTCTGAAAAATTCCAGTAGTCCTAAGGAGACTCAAACTGGCGACCTATGGGGGGACTCCGAAGGCCTAGCCTTTATTTGCCAGTTGAAGGGGAAAACCCCAAAAAAGATGAAAAATTGAAGAACACCCGTTCATCTGTACAATATGCATATGTTATAAGTACTTGAAGATGTTTCTAGGTTTCTATGCCGTGCGGGTGAACGGTTACCAAAGTCTTTCTCACTTTTTCATTATTTTTACGGTTTTCCTCTGAACTTGACCCTATATATACGTGATATATATATATATATGTATGATATATTCGATGTTGTACTATGCAGTCTGCTCTCAGTGGAGACAGCAGATCGGCCCGGATTACTGGTCGATCTTGTGAAGATGGTCACCGATATAAACGTTGCAGTAGAGTCAGGAGAGTTCGATACCGAGGTAACAATAAACCCTCTCTGAAGACTTGAATCCCGGTTTTCTGGTTGGGTTGAATTTTATTTTAACTCTAGCTGGTCTAGTTTAGTATGGTTAGATTTCACATTTTGAACCGAACTAGTTGTTCGGCTCGGTGTGGTCAATTGGTTTGAAACGTTTTGAACCATACTACCAATAGGTGCACATAAAGTCATCCGATCCAATTAAAGTTGACCAACCTTAATTGGATCGGATCCAAAAGTTCCACATCCAAATTGGATGTGTTGGTTCTTGGATTGCAGTCTAAAATCCATTAAAACCGAACTCATCCAATCGAGTAACCATTCATTGACAATCCGCTTACCCGTACAATTACCATCCCATTGAATTTAAACCAATGATACTCACTATTACCCGAAAACCGAACCAAACCGACCTCATGGTTTAGTTTGTTCTGATGTTGCGGTCAAACAATCAAAAATCTTTGGGGTAGAAGTCAGGTCTGGTCTTAGAGTAAATTGTGATTTTTGTCCCTATGGTTTGTTAATAATTGCGATTTTCGTTCTTGTGGTTTAGAAATTACGCTTTTCGTCCCTTTGGTCTACAATTTGTTGCTATTTCGTCCCTGGACTAATTCTTACTTTTAAAGTACAAGGGACCAAAACTGTAGATCATATTCTCAAGACCCCGCCTTTGGATGAGTTATACTTGTTTGTGTACATCATACCCTCTGGACCCAGCCTCCGGATGGGGTATATTGGTTTGCGTACATCATACCCTCTGGACCCCGCCTCCGGGTGGGATATACCGAATCGTTTGGTTTGAACAAATCGAGAATCTTGAGACCACGATCAAGTCACTTAACAACGATCTTTACGACATCGTGATGTAGGGTTTGTTAGCCAAGGCCAAGTTCCATGTCAATTACAAGGGAAAAGCTCTCATCAAACCGCTTCAACAGGTACAACCCGACGCTATTAAACTATCCCCTCCGTTCCAAATTAGATGTCCACATTTCGATGCCAGTTTGTCCCAAAATAACTGTCCACTTTCAAAAATAAGCGCTTGCCTACTTTCCAATTATACCCTTAATCGTGAAATTGATAAATCCATATGTTATCAAGGGTAAAATTGTCATTTAGTCATCTAAAATACCTGTATGCCTTTTTCATTGTGGACATCTATTTAGGAACATAGGGAGTAATTAACTAACTTACAATATTTTTCGAGATATTTCTCTTAAATGCAACGGTTTGGCAGGTCGTAGCCAATAGTTTACGATACTTTTTGAGGCGACCGAGCACCGAAGAGTCGAGTTTTTGAACATAAACGGGATCGAATCGAAACGGGAAATGAAAGTTTAAATGAACTAATGATGGTGTTGTTATACCCCTTATGCTATAACATTCAGGAGTTTTCATTACCAATTGTAAAGTTATATTACATTTACATGATACCATAAAATCGCCATTTATGGTCCTTCAAATGTTACCATATTACATTCTGCCCCCTTAACTTTATGAATGTTACATTCAGCTTCCTACCCTCACAATATTTTAACATTTGTGGTCCAAAATGAATATAAATTAATACCCGACCCAACTTGTTAACGAGTCAAAGCGGGCAATTTTTATCGGATCAATATGACAGAAAATTTTATTGACGCAATCACAATGATTATTAAAGTATTAGGGGTTTATTGTTTACCTCTTAATAGTTTTATTAAAAGACAATTTTTAAATCGTTAAGAGATGAATCTTGTTTGGTAAAAAAGTCTACCTCTGAATACTTCTAAAACCCTTTAAAGATTTTGTATCTTGACCTTTCCTTAACCATTCAGCATCCTAATTTCATTCTGAATAATTATTAAACAATTATATTTTATTTTGCACTATATTATAAGAGCCTCTTAATCATTCTGACCATATAATCATTATGCACCAAACTATTTAGCAACCAACAAACAGTCCCTCAATACTGAAAATATATCTGGTTTTGTTTGTTATCATCAAAATTACGAAATTTTGAAATATATAATTCAATAAAAATCGTTTTCCGTACACTTGAAAGTTGCACCCAACATAGTCGACTAATATGTACCGTACCGGAAAAAGGGTAATCAACAAGTACAATTGGTTGGTACATGATATATATGATCTTGCATATTATTTATAATCGGTAGTGAAAAAAAAAAACTTGTTACGGACTCGACTTATTTACATCTCTATCATTATTCTAAGGTCCCATTTAGTTTGCCGGAATGAAATGAATTTTGGGGGATTTGGATTTTCAAATCCACTCCAATCCTATGTTTTATTTGTTGAATTGTTCGGATTTGAAATCTCATGATTTAATTGAAATCTTATAAACGTAAGATTTTGAAATCCTTAGAGGTTGTTCGGGATTTCGTAGTATTGTATAAACTAAGGTTTTAAAAAATATTAAAAACATTTATTTTTATAATAATTAATTAATAAAAGTTATATTTCAACTTTATTTTCAAGATTTTTTTTAATGTAAATACACTATTTAAAGTGTATTTTAATATTTAATTTTAATATTATAATTTCAAAAAACTTGTATAATATTCTTGTATAAAAAATTCTTTTAATTTTTTATAGAAATTGACCTGGATTTGACACCAGAGGCTATACAAGAATTTAGGTCTAGGATCAGTCCTATAACAGGTCTAGGTCTGGACAGGGTCATGTTTTCCACTAAATACCATAGCCGGGTAATTGGTGGGTCTTGACCGATCCCTACTCGTCTCGAGCTGGACCCATTTGACCATCTCTAGTTGGGACCAAGACTAGGTTTAACCAGACCGATTACAAATTGGCTTTCCATACACCGAAACCGATTTGGGTCTGATCCAAGTCCATCTTTGACCATCTTTATCAACCAAACCCCATCGACTAACATACATAATTCTTTTAACCTATTTAATCCAGACCAATATAGACTTATCCAATTCACCCGTTTTACCATCTGTAATTTTCGTCCTAAAAAAAGACCCACGTTAAATTTTCAAACATTATAAACCCAACTTTAAGTCGTAGTAATCAAATTTGTAACGTGTTCAATCATCGTATTTTTTATGTAAAAGTTTTACGTTATATTTTTACCAATTTTTGAAATGTTTTTTTTTTCCATCTAATACAATATTACTATAAATAGCATGGTTTAACCAGTCGAGCTATCTGAACGTTTTAAAATAGATGAAAATATTGGATAACATTTATTACGTTATTATGTATATGATAATATGACTAGTTGTGTACCCGCGCAATGCGGCGAGAGCCATGAATTTTAACGATTTTGAAAGATAAGATTTAACAATGATATAGGTTACACTTGATCTTTACATATTAATACAATTTGAATAAATAAGAGTTATGGTTCCAATACAGATTATCGATGAAAAAATTTGTATGACAGTTTAAAATCCAATATATTTAAAATCCAACATATTTAAACGACTCCACAAATGTATTCGATTTACACCAAGAACAAAGAACCAAGAAACTTGAGTTTTAAGATAAACACTCAAAACCAATAAARAAAACTRCAAATTTGACAGATCATAAGCCATGAAAAGACAAAAAAAGATGGGTTTTAGAATGAAATTTCAACTATTCAATATTGGACTTAAAAATATTTTTTTACAGTATATATAATATATAATAATATAATTAAGTCAAAAACTATTCAATATTGGACTCATTTTGAAGGTATTAACGAGATGATTATAATGATGTAACTTGTTAAAATAAAAATGTATTTTTAAACATGTTTTAATTGATATACGATTATGTATGTTAATTTGATAAAAATTTAAAATGAAACATTTAAAAGTAAAGAACGTAAAGTAAATTAATTAATTAATTATAAGGGTATAAAGTGTAAATTTAAAATTATAATTTAAAAAAAAAATCGGTTGTGAAATGGTGAGTGTATGTGATGAGAGGAGGAGGTGAAAAAGTGAGTATAAAGGGTATTTTGTTCGTTTAGTATTTTAAGACTTTTACTAAATTTGCTTAATAAGATAGTATAGATACAATAAATTAACTAAGGGGCCGTTTACCTAAACACTTACCAGGTAAGTGTTTACCGGTAAAATTTAACACTATCATTTATTTACTGGGTAAGATTTTAGTCCACCAAAACGACTACATATGCAACAATTTACCAGGGAAGCGCTTATCGTGGTAAGAGTCGTCGCCCTCACTTACCGGGTAAGACTTTTGGTTCTTGTCTGGCTCTTACCGAGTAAGATTTTTGGTCCTTACTATTTTTATCCGGTGAAATAATATTACTTGGTAAGTATTTACCCGGTTAAACGCTTGGTAAACAGCCCCTAAATCTTATTGGTATCGTACGATATTTTCAATAAAAAGCCATTCTTTCGGTCTCTATAATACAACTCATTTGTGGAAATCACCGCTACTTATGCACATATCATTAAGAGCATCTACGTGTAAAAAGTCAAAATTTTGAAAGAGAAATTATTTTGATTTTGATGACAACCTTTTATTTTAAATATTACGATATTAATTATATTATTAAAATATTTAATATAATTAATAAAATACTATTTATTTCTTTTAAATATTTAATTTCAAGATTTTTTATTCATATAATTTAATTTAGAAAACTAAAATGGTACTCGTATAATGTAGCGCGATAAATATCGATTTTAATGTTTTGTTTTTTTGTCACAATCGATGTTATAATACAGTTTTATGTGGTTTTGAGGAAGCGATTAATATTTTTATTTTTGAATAAAATACAAATATGAATATATATCATAAAAAATTAAATTTTTTTATTGATATTTTAGATTTTTTATATTTAAAATGAGATGTTTATTTACAGTTAATTACACGAATTCGAACATGAAGTTTTAATAAGTTGTACGTACGCAATATTAAATTTTAAGTATTATGCATCAATAAACAATACTTCATACATAAAAAAGTTTAAAAGTTTTTGTCAAATGTTTTATAATATAATTTTTATAAAGATAATAATTAAGTATGTTGTTAGAACTCAAAGATTATCTTAATTATATTTTAGATTTTTTATATTTAAAATAAGATATTTATCTGTAGTTTGTTACACGAATTCAAACATGAAGTTTTAATAACTTGTACTTACGCACAATTTACTTATAATCTTAATTTTAAGTAATATGCATCAATAAACAATACTTCATACATAAAAAAAAATTGTTTTTAAGAATTTTTTTGTCAAATATTTTATAATACAGTATAGATTAGTATCTTTTAAAATATTTTAACGACTTGTTAATTAACGGACAAAACTTAACGACCCTAACGTTAGGTGTGACGAAATCGAAACCGTTAAACGGTTCTTATAATTTTGAAAGATCAGAGACAAAAACAAAAGTTTTCACAAAACCCAGATGACGATTTTTGTAATTTACTCTATTAGAAAAATGTTGATTATAAATGAAGTCCGTGATTGACCGGAAAATCAATCGCCGGCGACGGAGCAGATGTAACTCCGGTGTAGGGTGGTAGGTAGCCCAAAAGAAAGGAGGAGATAATGTATGGCTCATATGGTCTCATGTCCTCGAGTCAACTTGATGTTTGAATCTGATCCACACCAAAGTGGTGGACCCCATCTCACCAGAAACACCTACTCCCCATCTCACCAACCACACTTCATAATTTCCATTTTGCCCCCTCGTTTTTTGGGTTATTGTATCAAATTGCTATCTCATGAAAAAAAAACATACACTTTATACCCATTTTATAACTTTAAATAACTAAAAAACCGTAAGTCAATGTTGGGGTTGTTTGTTTGTCTTTTAATAGTTTTATTAAGAGGCAGTATTTGAATCGTTAGAGGTGAATCTTGTTTGGCAAAAAAAAAGAAGTCTATCTCTTAATGGTTCTAAAACCCTCTCAATGATTTTGTATCATGGAACTCCCTTAACCATTAAGCGTCATAATTTCATTGTAAACAATTACGAAACAATTATATTTTCTTTTGCACTATATCATGAGAACTTCTTAATCATTCTGACCACTTAATCATTCTACACCAAGCCATTCAGCAATTGTCAAACATATTAAGAGTTAAACAAACATCCCCGTTGTAAGACATTTTAGAATATTGATTAAAATAGTCACTTTTCTCAATCATATTTATTTTTAACCATTTTTTGACTTGAAATTCCTATTTTAACCAAAGTTTATGCAAATAGTAAAGCCGATTTTTAGATCTTACGCAGATTATTTAAGCAAATGGGGATTCTTATGTAAATTTACATAAAGATTTTTTTTCTTATTTTTTAAATCAGAAAATAGGCTTTACGTAAATGAGTAAGATATATGAGTAAACTCTGCCTAAAATGAGAATTTGATGAAAAAATGGCCAAAAATGAATTTGATTGGAGAGATTAGTTATTTTGGTCAATTTTCCAAACACTATTTTGATTGACGAATCTGAAGCATCCAGTGAAAATATGGGTCAATTGCAAAAAAAAACATTAAAAAGCCACAAGTTGCGGTATCGTAATTCTTTGCGTCTACGCGCAAAAACAAGCCAAAGTCACAAGTTGTGAGACTGCAAGCTCATGTCGCAACATACGAAATCACGAGGAAAAATGTCTTAAAGTGTGACTTGCAGTTTAATTAGTTGTTTTGTATGAAAAATTAGGGGCGACCTAAAAACTTACCCGGTAAGCGCTTACCGGGTAAAATTCAACATTATTGTTTACTTATCTAGTAAGATTTGAGTTCGACAAAACGACATTGTATGTAATAACTTACCTGGTAAGCAATAACCGTGGTAAAAATCGTCATCATCACTTACCGGGTAAGACTCTCAGTCATTGTCTTCTTTCTTACCGGATAAGATTCTTGGTGCTTGTTGTATTCATCCGGTAAGGTAATGTGACTTGATAAATACTTACCCATATAAGCATTTGATAAACGGCCCTTAGTAAAATTATAAAGTAAATGTTTTTCTCGTGATGTTGTTATTTACAATAATAACCCCTCCATTTTTCATATTGTCCATTCTGTCCTCCTCCACCAACCCCAGCCAACGACCGAGCCACCACCAACCTCCACGACCCATATAAGCGTTTTTCCTCATGAACGATATCCAACCACCATACACAAATTCCAGAAACCCGTTTTCTCGCTGCCTAAAACACAAATATATTTTCCGATGGAGGCAAAGTCGGAGACCATTTTCCGGTCAAGGCTGCCGGACATTTATATACCCAAGCATCTCTCTTTGCATTCGTATTGCTTTGAAAACATTTCCGCTTTCAGTGACCGGCCGTGTTTGATTGACGGCGCCACCGGTGATGTGTACACCTATGCTGACGTGGAGCTTACCTCACGAAAAGTCGGTTCTGCCCTTCACAAACACGGGATCAACAAGGGTGACGTCATCATGATTTTGCTCCCGAACTCGCCGGAATTTGTCTACTCGTTCCTCGGCGCTTCCTTCATCGGCGCCGTCTCCACCATGGCCAATCCGTTCTTCACCTCCGCCGAGATCATCAAGCAAGCCAAAGCCTCCGCCGCTAAAATTATCATTACTCAATCGGAACATGCGGCGAAGGTGAAGGACTTTGCATCGGAGAATTCTATTAAGCTCGTCTGTATCGATTCGGCTCCGGAGGAGTGTTTGCACTTCTCGGAGTTGATTTCCGGCGATGAGGAGGAGCTTCCTGAGGTTGAGATCTCGTCGGATGATGTGGTAGCCCTGCCGTACTCCTCCGGGACCACCGGACTACCAAAAGGAGTCATGTTGACTCACAAAGGGCTCGTAACGAGCGTAGCGCAGCAAGTCGACGGCGAAAATCCGAATCTATGGATTCACAGCGAGGATGTGCTGATGTGCGTGTTGCCATTGTTTCACATCTACTCGTTGAATTCGATCTTGTTGTGCGGATTACGCGCAGGTGCGGCAATCCTGATCATGCAGAAATTCCATATAGTTCCATTTCTGGAGCTGATTCAGAAGTACAAAGTGACGATCGGACCAGTTGTACCGCCTATAGTTCTAACCATTGCGAAAAACGAAGAAGTGGTGGATAAGTACGATCTGACCTCGATACGGACGGTGATGTCCGGCGCGGCGCCGTTAGGGAAAGAGCTTGAAAACACCGTTAGGATGAAGTTCCCCAATGCGAAACTCGGACAGGTAAATTAATCAGTTCGATTCAAACAAAATCAAATCTACAAGTGATTTTTGCCTCAAATTTACTAGTGATTTTGCCTCAAATTGGTAGATAATCTGTAGAATTTGAATCGATTGCTCACCTGTTTGTAACAATCGTGTAGGGTTACGGGATGACGGAGGCAGGGCCAGTGCTGGCGATGTGTTTGGCTTTTGCGAAAGAACCGTTCGAGATCAAATCAGGAGCTTGTGGCACCGTCGTCCGTAATGCGGAGATGAAGATCGTGGATCCAGATACCGGAGTTTCTCTTCCTCGGAATCAACGCGGCGAGATCTGCATTCGCGGTGATCAGATCATGAAAGGTAAATAGCATTTAGTGCATTTGAATTCTTGCTTTCTTTTGTGTTTTACGTAATTTGGTTATCCCCCGTCACTTAGATTTAGCGGTCTTTGAGATTGCTTATTTGAAATAATTTATGTTTTTTTATAAAAATATTTGTCAATTATTGTAAGTGAGAAGGGTTTAACTTCTTTAAAAACTTCTTATTACTAGTTTGACATTAATATAAGTTATTTATCAAAACATTTAAAAGTATTTATTACCGGTTTGAACAATATTTGCTTTTTATTTATTTTTATAATTTTTTTTCCTCTTTTATATGAAAATAGGTTTTATGTAAATGCACAAGGATTTACGTAATTTTGGTAGGTGGCTCCTAAATTTAAAATACATAAAAATCATGTGTCTTAATTTCATTTGTGGAACAAAGATAAGGGGGAGTGCTAATGGCACCCTATTTCATGTCAGAATCAGGTCATTTCAAGTATTGGGAATGTAAAAAGTATACATTGATGTTGATGTGTGTGAGGAAGAAATTCATGGTAGGGATGCATTAAGCAATGCATAGGGGTGCATTTAGTCCACCCCAAGATAAGATGTGAAAATTTGGTACAACATATTTGTTCGCTTTGTAGACGTTACTTCAAGCAACATTCAATGAGGTTTAAAGGTTTTCCTTGCCATTTTTTCAATTAGGATAATTGCATGAAAGAGTAACGTATTTTAACTTGATTTCTATTTTGAATAACGTACTTTCAAGACTTCCATTTTGGCACCTAAAATGTAAAGTTTTAAACTTTTAAATACTCGGATAACTGGTTGAAGCATTAACCGATTACCATGCTGATGTGGTAAGTGATATGGTATCCAACTCAATATTATTTGCTGACATGGATATCTTATTATAAACGGTTCATGCTTCAACATGTTTAACCGGTTAAGGCTTCAACCGATTACTTGGGTACTTAAATGTTTAAAACTTTACACCTTATGTACCAAAATAGAAGTTTTGAAAGTACGTTACCAAAAATATAAATCAAGTTAAAGTACATTACTTTTTAATGCAATTTGCCCTTTCAATTATGCTCTTATATTTTTCAAGTTGATTTTTCGACATGTTTTTTTCCAGGTGATTTTACTTTCTCATACGATTTATCAGTTAGTTTTTACCAAACATGACTAGTTTATAAGCTAATATCGCCAACAACAAGTTTGCCAAGCATAGCCTAACCCTTCTAATTTTGAATCTTGATAGGTTACCTTAACGATCCAGAAGCGACCAAGAGTACTATTGTAGATGGTTGGTTGCACACCGGAGACATCGGGTACATTGATGATGATGACGAACTTTTCATAGTTGATCGACTGAAGGAACTAATCAAGTACAAAGGGTTTCAAGTTGCTCCTGCTGAGCTCGAAGCATTGCTACTCACACATCCCGACATCTCAGATGCGGCCGTTGTACCGTGAGTTCCCTGGCACTTGTACCTTCGGTTCTTAGTGTTTAGGGTTTATGGGTTTTATTGCTAACAAATATACGTGTTCAGAATGAAACATGAGGATGCGGGTGAGGTTCCCGTTGCTTTTGTGGTAAAATCGAACGGTACCACCGTCACGGAAGTTGAAGTCAAGCAATTTATTTCCAAACAGGTAATTTTTTTAACCACGATGTATTAAAAAGGTTAACTAATACTTTCAATTACATTCATGTTGCTAAATCGTAGAAGGTTTAAAATCGTTCGATGATTTGGAGGTAGGCATGGCAACAGGGCGGGGATGAGGCGGGTTTTGTAATCCTTGGCCCCGGTGGGTACGGGGATTAGCATTCCGTCTCGGGTCAAACCCCTGTCAAACCTCATGAATAATATCCGTTAGTTTGAGTCTACCGGGAATCCCTGGCCTCGGCTCCAATCCCGATTTGAGTCTATTGAGGATCTCCGGCATTGGGCCTGGCTCCGGGACCCGTTTTAACGAGGAATCCTCGTCTCCATTCGAATCGAATGAACAAGTTAAAATATATTGGGGGTGAAACAACCACTCACCTCCTACAAGAAATTATGATTTTACAAATAATTAATAGATTATTGAGCTATATTATATAAATATTAGAGTAAACTAGAATGATGTTCATTTAATATAGAGAGATATATTTTAATTTTAATGTTTTTGAAAAAGTAATAATG